>NW_025782562.1:0-33995 GCF_021130785.1 Homalodisca vitripennis | reverse complement strand
TTTAGAATTAATATTGTAAGTAAAATGTTTGTGGAAAGATATCAAAATAAAAGAGACATTTCTGTTGAGACTAAAGTGGTACAAGAAGCTAATAGCAAGCTTTGTGAATAATAATCTAAGACGAAGAAGTCCCATTATTAATTTAGATAATTGGCGTGATATATATATTTTAATTTACCTAATTGTTCTGGAAATCTGTTTTTGTTGCGCAGTTACTTCATTGATCTTTGCTCTTACATTCCTAAAAATGTTTGTTTCAGAAAAATTCTGGAATTCCTCGCCAGCGAAGGCCATGTTTATATTCCACCTCTGATGAGAGACACTACAAAGCCACTGATTCTTCTTTCAACTAATAATTAATTACATTTTGTTCTAAACAACATTTTTTGTAATTTTTAAGCTTTTATTGTACATATTAGTCAATTAAATTAAATTTGAAACCGGTTTTATTTGTTCTTTTCCTTACAACCCACCAGAACTCTCTACTTTTTCCTAAAGTAGATTTGTAAAAAATATACCACAGTGGTAGAATTGAACACAGAAAAGTGGTAGAATGGATATGAATTGTCACTGCATGATGAGCACAGCATAAACAAATATGGGGGGCCATTGTGTGAATGAATTACCCCAGTGGCGAGCAGCATGTGCTCTCTAGGGTGGAGTGAGAAAAATTAAAATTGGACTCTCTGAACTGGGGTTTGTGTCAATAGCTGTGTAATTAAGTCTTGGAACATTACTGAACACTTTTTTAAAAGTAATCTAGAGGTCGCATTGGGGAATATAGTTTTAAATTTCTGCTTAGTGATAATCTCTATATATATAAAAGGCAAAGTCTACATTGTCTGTTGGCTCATGATTAAGGTTAAAAAAAAGCAGAACAAAAACTTGTCTAAATGAATCACAAGTGGTTACACTTGAAATACAGTCCTAAAAATTGTTAAAAAGGTTTCCTCTGTTCAACATGTATGTTATATAAGATAACGTCTCGTCTGTCACAATAGTTTAATAATTCATATATGGGAACCTTCAAATACGAAATAAGTTTAATGGTATTCATTTACCAGTAAATATAGAATTTGATGCTAGTAAAGACGTTTAAGTATACAATTGTAAGGTCTGAAAAAACAGAGAGAATGTTTTTTGCTCGTCAAAAGTTATGACATAGAGACCCAAACCACTTTTATATATTTACAGTTTAAATAAGCTGCAGTTTCTTCCATTCAGAACTCGCCATGACATGAAGCATCGTTTTAATTGTGTTTTACACAATCTGTTTTTTGGCAATCGGGCACGATTGTGGGCTTGTCTTTGTTTTTTGCTGCTTCATAACATCCAAGTTGGTTGTTAAGGACACGGATAAGAATTTACTAACTCTTGCATTCCACCAGTTGGAGACAGCATTGTGACAATCATAAGAGGGTGCATTTGTGGAAGATTTAATACAGTTACTTCCAGATTAGGATATGTTACTGTTACAAATTCTGTTAAACCACCGTGGATTTCACTATTTAAAAAGAACAGGTTGCGGGTGTTAGGTGGATTTTTCTTTATGATAGATAGGCGCATTTACGTTGGAACTGTGAGAGGTCAGTGGTCCTATACCACACAAAAACAAATGGGCATAACCCTCACCGCATTAAATAATTTTCCAACTTCCTGATTTCAGGAAGTTCAAAGTGGAAAGGGGTTTCCCCAAACCAACTTCTTTTACTCTCAAACAGATAAATGAAACATATTTTATGAAGATCAACCACCCAAAGGGGTTGAAAACAAAGTCACAGCCCCTAGAACTATATATTTGTTTTTATTACTTACAAGTATCTAAAATAAATTAAATTTGACATACACATCCCTCACGCCTTAAAAAAAGCATAAAGATAAAAATTCAATAAACGTTCAAAAAGGATTGCAACTAGAGAAACCATATTTTTGTATTTCAACTTGATGATGGTCTATAATGATGAGATGTAGCACAATGTGTTTTATGCTCTCAACAGATAAATTTTTTTTGTAGATCAACCGCTCATAGGAGTTGAAATAGAGTTGGAACCTCTATAAAACTATATTCTTATCCTATTTCCTGATGTTCTAAAATAAGAAAATTTCACTACAAACATAACTTATAAAAAAATGTTTTCGTTCATTAGTGAAAAACAAATAGTCAGTTAAACATTGAAGCCCTCTCCATTGGTACTACCTCTAAGTCACATCAAGCATTGTAACAATTTATTATAAATTGTATAAAACAGACAGACTCTATTAGCTTGATTACATAGACAAACAGGTGTCAAGTTAATTCTTTTTAACTGTATAAACTGCTGACTAACTGTATTTACTTGTCCTTTAAAAGCTGATTGCAAATACCTTAGTATAACAGCTTGAAATATACATAACTGACCTAGTCATAATACATAACTTTCAGGACTACACACAGAAGTATATGTATATTAAGTATAATAAAGTATAATGTATATTAAAAGACACGCCAACATTTGGCAACGGTATTTCATTTGTTGTTTCTTGAAATGAAATAAACCTTTTTTGCTGTCTGAATAAAGGTTGTCCTAGGGTACATTGCAACAAACATAAAGTGACATTCTTTGAGAAGGCGGAATATGTAAGCATGGCATAATCAGTTATTTTTTGGCAATGTTTTCAAGGTCACTTAAGTTGTACTTCACATTGACAGCTTGCGCCCCCCCGATAAGAAGATTACTCTCTTGTAGGCCTACTCTTGGTATCATTACATTCTGAACAAGTGAACGATAAGATTTAGTGTTGATCTATTGCACTGTTTTTTAACAATGTTTCTTAGCTGAAATCAAGTTTCAGAATAATGTTAAGTTATTCTCATAGAGGTTTGAGTTGGAATTTTTATTTGTAGCAACATTACAGGTAAGCTGTTTCAATCTGAAATGTATTCCTAGAACAAGTTATAAGAAACTGTGTGCCATTATTTTCTGTAGGTAATTTGAATTATTTTAAAGTTTTTTATTACCGTACTTAATTACAAACGAATAATACACACTTATTTGTTTTTCTTCAACAATCTCAACGTCGTCGTAGGTTAAATTGCTTATATTTTGAATTGAATTGTTTGTTTTGTATTTTTAGGTTTCATTACGGCAAGTACATATTTTACATGTAATATACAAAATTAAAATAACTAAAACACACGGTTGTATAGTTTTTATATGTTAGTCCACTGGAATTCATATTCAGGAAAAATTCCTAAAGAAAGTTCCGCTTTCAGTTGGGCCTTTTTTTCCATACAACGGCGGGTGTAATTAAACCGCGTTCTGTACGATGGGTTCGTCAAAATTAAACATCATGGAGGTTCCAAAAATACACAGATAAACAACGATGAAATAAAACAAGATGTCTTAATTATTTCTAAATAAGTTTTAGAGAAAATATTTCCAAACAAAAAAACCTACGCTGAACATTTATTAGAGTTTTACCATACAATTAACAGTAGTGAAAACAAAATGGATATTTTACGTAAACTTCGCATTATACAAGAACTCACACTTGATGCTTCAGATCTATATTACATATACTCCATAATAAACGGAATGTCGCAACGTTTTTTAATCATAAACTCAACTATTATGTGGAAATACATTAGTCGATAAGATTAGGAAAATAAAGAGCGAAACAGGGGAAATAAGAATATGAAATATCTTCAATGACAAGTTGGCGTGGCGTAATTAGCAGAGCGAATTATAGTTCGTTGGTTTCAATGTCGATGTTGCAGTCTATGAGTATCTGCCGGCCAGTTACACTCACAACAAATCATTCAGACCCAGCTGTTACTGAAATAACAGAACGTTACTGGTAACACGTTATCCTGGTAATAGGGTTAACAAGCGAATAACGATGTTACTGACAACTAATACGTTTTATACCGCCCATCACACCTGTTGACAATATTGTTACTTGTTTTGTGAGGTTATAGAGGTAGTTTTAGGTATGTATACTGGGTGTCCCAAAATTGCAGGACCAAACTTCACCAAATGTTTCAGGAGATCAAACTGAATGAAAAATTTTATATAATGTATAGTCCTATCTTGCTTCCTTTACCTTATATCGGCCATTTTGTTTTTTACATACAATTAATTTTATTTTTAATACGGGTTTACCAATTTTGTTGAAACTTGGCATAAATATTATAAACATAAACATAAGTTGTAAAAAAATATTTTTTTTTAATCTTATGTTTATTTTCAAAATTGCGGCCATTAAAAAACGGTTGGTTTTCAAGTTATTTAGGTTTTAATATTTTACAGCTGTAGATATTGGCTATTTAAGTTAATAGTTCAAAATAATTAAGCAGTATCGATTGATTATATTGATGGTTATGATTAAGTAATATCGTTTGCCAATTTCAATATAAAAAACCGGGTCCGCTTATCGTACCCTACCCAACTTAGTTAAAAATACAACTAAGCGTAAAGACATTGTCTACAATTTAGTTGAATCGTGTAGTGAATGTAATGAATGTCACAAAAAATCACAAACACATTGACTATGAAAGTTGTTTATTGTTTTAGTAGAACCGACAGAGGCCAAGCGGCAGCTGAAACATTTTATTCTGTTATGATCATGCCGCCGTCAACAAGCTATTTTTAAATACAACAATGTACTACTTTTGAACAGTGTAGAAAAAGCCAATAATTACTTTATGACAGCAGTTACACTTAATGCTATCAGTTTATTTATGATGGTAATAGTGGTACGGTACTTGTGTTGCGCTGTCGACGGAACGTGGCAGAAGAGAAACCATACTTCCAAACACAAGGTTATATCAGTGACTAGTGTATAAAGTGGCAAAATTTTGTATGCTCAGTATCTTAGTAAGTACTGTCCAGCTTGTAGGAATGAAAAAAAACCATGAACATTTCGTAGCAAAATATGAGGTGGTAAAGCGGTGGTCAACATATTGAACATGTAAGATCCACCCAATTTCTGGGAGATTGAGATTGCAAGGCTTGTTGTTTATCACAAACTATATGGTGATATTGTGCCTATTTACCAAGCTTGAATGTGTTGGGTATGTGCAAAAGTGTTTAGGTACACGTTTTAGGCGTTTGTGACAAACTTACAAAAAGTCAAAAGCTGTCTGATGGTAAGCCCAGGATGGATGTAACAGGTTGACTGATGACACTTGAAAAACTACAAAAGTACTATGATAATATAGTAAGAGCCCACTTAGGCAAAATTATTGCTGATACAAAGGAGGTAGTTTGGGCAATGTCCCTATTATAAGGCATCGACTGACGCTGAGCCACAGTATGGCATGGGCCCCATTGGTGATTTATGGTGTAAAAAATAATATCAGAACAGCAGCATAAGGAATTCCATGTCCTGAATATAATAATTTCTTTTACACCACTTATAATGGCCGTTCCTGTGTATTAAGGACTGTGTATAACTGCCTACTCAATTGTTTGCATGGCATGGTGCAAAATTGCAATAAAGCATACAACCAACTGATTTGGTTCAGGCTTCCAAAAGTAACATTTGTAAATGGGTTGTCAATAGAATTTGGTTTATTAGATGCTGTGCTGTGTAATAAGAGGAGGTTTATAAAGTGGGAGCCAACTGTAGGTTGGACCTAAGAAAACAAGGTGAAAAGCAGGTACGCGATGCAGAAAAACGCCTCTGATTAGCTGAAAAAAAGAAAAGAAAAGCAAGCGTTACTGTGAAGAGGAGATTAGAAGATGAAGAAGGAATGATGCGGATCCATAGTAAGCGCAGGACTCTCTTAGCAGATTATTGTAAGAGTATTTTTTACTTTATTTTTACTAAATCAGGATTTCCCGAATACTGTGATTTTATTTACATTAGGACCATTTTGTTTTCATCAGTTTTGATTGAAATTGTTTATGGCTGCCAATTTCAGTACCCCCAACAATAACAAAGTGGTTTGTATTAATTTTGTTTTACCTAAATATTTTGTTATACAATATTTGTACAAAACTTAGTAACAGCCAAAGCAACACATAACACTTCCAATAATTTCTTAGCATTTTATAATGATAACTTTTACAAATTCAGTGGGTAAAATAAGACATTCGTGACTTTTATTTTTTTAATTTTGCAAATTTATTTTTTAATGTTAGTACAAGTGTTTAAAGAATAGCTGTGAAAGTTCAGTAATACTGGATTATGATTAAAGAAGTTATGTATAAGTACGTAAAAAGTACTAGACCTAATTTTTATCATGGTTTATATAAGGCGTACTGTGTCACCTTAAAAAAGACGGCACTTGAACCACTTCCCCGTAAAACAATGTTAAAATTTAAACGATTTATACTCATTATCATATATTATTTATCATTAAAATTTTTTTCTACTACCTATTGTGATAAAAGAAAAGTCAAAATTATCCAATAATTTTATTAGTGTCACACGAATAGTGTTTTTCCAATAAGTGCTCCCCTTCAATGAAATCAACTAATATCTTTATTTATGAAAAAGTTTAAAGATTTAATTTGATACACTTGTGAATTTTTTTTACAAATGGTGTTAGAAGTGCTTCAGCGGAGGTGGAGTTGTAAAAGGTACAATAATTCTCTTTATTTTACGTGGGAGTAATCTTAAAACTGAATATTTTATTTATTTAACTTTCGACAGTATGCATCTTTATGAAGAGTATGTTTGAACAAGGGACTAATTGTTTACAAAAGAATTATTGTGCTACAGTTAAGATTCAACAGTATTCACTATCACTAATCATGTCTATAACTAGCTATCTTATCTTTGCTTAACTTATTTATTTATTTTGACATTTGATGAAGTATAAAATTAAAAAAAAAACAACAAACAATGGTCTACAACTATGTTAGTTACTCTTTGCACTATCCTCTGTTATACTCTACACATCCCAACAATCTTTTCAGTCATCCTCATGATATTCCCCCGGCTTGTATATTCGTTTCAACAATAACACTGTTTCCTTAGCCTCAAGATAGCAATAGAAGTACATGTTTTATTTCATAGGCTTCCGCGGCTGCTTTCATGAATGTTATTTAACATTTGCCAATTTTCACTATATCGCTAACACAATAACAGTCTTGAGGCGATTTTGGTATTACTGTGGAGGTATTATTTTTACAATCCTAAAGAATAGTTTTTCATTACGTATGGTATATTTACACTTAGCGAAACATAAACTAAAAAATGCATAACTCTTAAGTTCTTCAAATCTCGCAGCAATTATTCTTTCATCATGCATAGAACTGTAGGTATTTGTATACTGTATTTAAAATCTATTTTATGCACTAGATTTTCAGTCTATATATTAATAAGTTTCTCATTGATATACAATTCATGTAATACATATGTGGATAAAATAATGTATAGACTACAATTTATACATTCCAGGATACACGATGGACTCACTCCCACTAGAAGCATTGGAGGTAGTTGCAGGACACCTGACACCCTTCGACCTGGCAGCATGTTGTGCCGTCAGTATAGACTGGAGGGATGCCTTCAACCAGGATAGATTGTGGAAGCCACACTGTAACAAGGACACGGCAAAGTACCTGGAGACTGCGGAGTGTAGAGTGGAGCCGAGGTTTGAGTCTCCGGAATCGGAGGACAGCACGCTGAATCCTATCTGTTGCTGGCGGATGGTCTTACATGCGAGAGACCCACCTGCAGAACAACTGGAGGCATTGGTAGATCCATCAAGGAGGAAGTACATATCACAGAGAACTTTCGAGACTCGTTCTACCTCTTTGTCTCTGACGATTATGCACTCGTGTCAAATGAAAGAAAAGTTATGTTGTGGGAACGTTAGAGGTTCTCCAGTTTATGTAAGAGACCCAATGAATTTACTATTTGAATCAGAAGGGTACATGTTCGTAACAAATGATCAACCCCAACATGATGTTTGATTGTCCAAGGATTATCTGTACAAGTTTTACTGTTTTAAATCTATTTTTAGACGAAAGTTGGGAATTAAAACACATTTTCTTTCTTGACGGAACTGAAAGTGTTTCATCTAGTGAAGCGGTTAGTCTTATGTCCGTTAGATCAAAATATTCTTTTATTTATGATGCTCCAATTGTTTTAGGCAGCATTTTCATTGGTTACACCTCAGAGGACCCTAACATCTTACACATTTGGAATGTTCAGGAAGGAAAAAAGTTAAGGACAGTTGAGTGTAAGATTACATCGGCACCGTATAACAAGATATGGGCCATTGTTAAATCTGACAAACCATCTTTAGACATCGTAGTGATTGTCAGGAATATTTTCAATTCTAAAAACACGTTTCACTTTTACATCTACAGTTTGAAACATTTGGATTTCCTCCCTTTCCACGAAACACATGATAAGCCTAACTATTTTATACGTGATATGAAATGTGTGTTACAAGGCAGATTTTCTTGCTGTTACTGTCAATGGTCCACTCTTCATATATAACTACCTGACGTCACAGCTTGTACATACAATATCAACTACAACCAACTGTGATGTCCTTGCTGTCAACAATCACATTTTGTTCTCTGAACAACAAATGTTTTTACAAGATTTTCAATACAAATACTTTAGAACTTAAAAATATAACGGTGACCAACAATACAGAAGTTCCTACAATATATGATTTTGGAGAAATTTTATTCGGCAAGTTTTTTTACACATTAGATCGTCCCAGGAATGAACAAGTATGGGTAATGGGAGATAACCCAATGTCAGAAAAAGTGACATGGTTAGGATGTTTAAAATATGACAAACACAGTAAAATTAACAAATCAAATACAAAATTAATTGTTGTACCATCATTCCATGAAAATTATTTTATATATGAAAATTTTTGGTAATGTTTAAAAAAACTATTAATGCACAGTGTTATTGTTATTATATGTTAATGGTACAGTTCAGTGTATGAGAATATTTTGCCTTCATAGTGCGTGTTGGTTCATAGTATTAAGATTATATAATATAATCATACTTGATGTTGTCTGATCAGTATTCCTAAATTATAACTTCTGTGTTACTTTTACTGTCTTTCAGTACATAAGACTACAGAATAAAACCAAATTATAATTTTTAATAAGTAAGACATGTTCACTCATTTGGCCAAGATTTAAGATTCTAGATTTAAGATTGGCCATAAATATAGAGAACAAGTAGTTTGCCAGGTACAACTCCATTTTCTTTAAATAGCAGCTCACTTCCCCATGTTGTAGGTATTAAATTAAGTACATATTTATTTATTAAGGATTTTCCACCTGATGAAGAATGCGGAGTTTAATCCTTGAAATGTAGTGTTATAAAGTTTGTAACTTATAACGATGGCATATGTCCTTAAGGCTACATGTGTTTACTATTATCAAATATTACAATTGCATATGATTTGTGCTCTGCTACAAAATGTACTAATTCTGCTTTCCTGGGCCACAATGGTTACCACATTACCAATAAAAAACATTATTTGCTAACGCACAGGCCCATCACCGTTGAATGGAAAGCTTTGTGACCGAACTGTTACTTATATTATACAAATTAAGCTTTATACAAAATTTCAAGGCTATAGTACTCTCTCGAGATATCAGGTGGATAGAGACGCAAGACAGAAATGAAATTGTCTAGCCTCTTGAGTTATAGGCTCCACTAACACTCAGATAATTATACTTATAGCAAATTAATTAGTTCCTGAGTGTTTGTATATATTGAGCTAGTTTAACATTGAAACAGGTTTTATCACAAATTAGGTAAAATGAAAAATTCAACCGAAAAATGCTGGTTTAGAATGTGCCTGGTGTACTACACAGATAAATCAGAAAAAATAAGATTCATCAAATGGAAATCTTTTTTTAACCAACAAATATTATTCTATGATTATGTGTGAACGTTTGGTGCTGTATTGGTGTTTGAGTAAGAAATTGTGGTTTCAAGTGCTGCCAGTCTGATGGTGTTCCTAATTAGCTTTTCTAATTAGTTTACTAAGTGACCATATCTTTGGTGGTGATCTGTATAACCTGTTTACTGGCACTAATACTGCCCATCTGTAATAGCGACGGGGTACAATGGTTATGTTCAATCTTTTACATGACTGTGTAATGTTTCAGACACGTTTATCCTTCAAAAAAAGTAAGTATGCTACAGTTTTGTTTGCTATATTTTATAAATATGCATAGCATAGTTGTTATTGTCTATAACATACCTTTTATACTGTTATTCGAAATACCTACAACATAATTTGGTTCAAGTAGTATTAATGAGGATTATTTACTTATGAATATCATCATTCAAGGGTTGGACTCTTATTATACTGCACCCAAAACACTCTGTATATATTTTTTTTAGTCAATTACAATGAATAACCTGTATATAAAAATTGGAATTATCTGTTTATGCAAGTCTTGTTTCCAAAAACCAAAATTTGAAAAAGAATTCTCCTTGAGGATAAAGTCAGTTTCAAGCACTCATATATTCCAAAATATACGTAAATTACTAAAAACGGTTTATAAATGCAAATGTTGCAGTTACTTCTTTATATACATGGCAGTTCAGCCTTTGTAAAGTATTAGTGCTGTTTAACATAAATTCCTGTGGAAGTAAAATTATATTTCTACATGAAAATATAGCTACGGTTTTCACTGAACATAACGATGCAAAAATATAAAACTTATTCTATGCCATCATAACAATACAAATAGATGGGTGACATAAATGACAGTTGTGTAAATGAATCTCAAACAATTGATTCTTCTGCAAAGTGTGAATTGGTATGAGATTTTTACACGCTGAAGGATTAATCGCAGTAGAAATTCATGAGTATATGGTGAAAACTTTATGAATGGCGGTATAATGCATGAGTAGTGAAAAATTTAAAGATAAACGACATGATGTTCATGACGAAGGAGGACAAGGACTTAATTCTTATTGCAAAAGGAGGCTTATTAAACAAATTGATGAACCAGTTAAAAAGCAATTAAAGATTTACTATTTGTGAATTGTTTGATACTTTCTTGAAATTCCAAGATCAGCCTTCTACGTTATTATAATGAAAAAATTGTATAGGGTAAAATTTCTGCTTAATTAGTTCCAATGATGACGCCCAAACAGGGGTGCCCAGAAGGGGGGGGCATGGCGCAATTTGCGCCATCAAAATTTTTTGGGGGGGCATGATTTTTTTTATGTTAACATTTTAAACCATGACGATAACCAGAGAAATGAGTATTATACTCAACAGTTAAGTTAAAAGTACTGATTAATCATTTAACCATATCATCAAGATTCAAGATCGATATTGCCATAGCTAAATATTATTCCGCCGTTTAAACTAACTCCAGGATCTCCGTGTAAATCCTTAAGAGAAATATTTTATTTGTTTAGGGCGATTAGGTTGGCAGTGGCTCAACTGGCAACACTGTCTTGTCTGCCGTCTGCTGTCTGTCACAGTCACATCACAGCCGTTAGTGATGTACTGATGTGAATGTGAGTCCGTGAGTTTTGAGTTTGAGTACCTATTGCAACAGAACAAAACTGTCTCGTTTGAAGAAGCTCGGATACGGACGTTAATGAAGGTTGAATGTGCGTGTATTTGTTATGCGTATGGTATGTCTTATGTTATGTTGTAGATTTGTGATTTGTTCATAACTAAAACTAAAGATGCCTAAGAGAGCAAAAACGATGTACAAATTTAAATGCCTAGAAGTGATGTGCAACACGATCCATCGCAAAGACAAATGGTTGGATCACTGTAAGAAGAAACATAGTTACAAGTTTAAGAACAATTTAAAAATCAATTATAAAGTGGTTGAAATAAAAGTCGACAACGGCCTATGGCAAAAATACGTTCCAGACCCAAGCCCAAGCCAATCTACATCCCTGGATGACATCCCTCCTCAAACTTTGACGAGTAGGCCTACCCAAGACCAAGATGAAGATGTTTTTGAGCCAATATCAGAAAGTTTCCAAGATAAATCTACCAGCGAGATCGAGACTGATGCAATTACTCTACCACTACTAGAAGTCACAGACTCTGAACTAGAAACACAAAGGTAGGCCTAACTTTGTAATAACTAACTAATGTAAACCTAAGGGGCAAAAACGGTTTTTACTTAGTCAAAATTTTAATATGTCTAGGCCTAGGCGCAGTGGCGCAGGCTGTTATATTGTTTTATAGAGGCAAACACGATTAACACGAATACTAAGCCTTTATGTATCCAACCTACCTAAAAACATAATATCTTGTAAAATGTATGGTATAGCCTAACTTACCCAAGCTTGTATTCTGAGGAGTCAAACCAAAGTCTGATTTGGTTCTGCCGTATTCACTGTTATAGGTATTTTGGTACTGTTCAGCACTCTGTGGAGTTAGGTTAGGTTATAACATAGGCCTAATAGTTATGTACCCAAATAGTTTGACCCAAATACTGAATACAAATATAACCGTGTACAACATTCTTGACGTTCTTCACTGTCTGAATATTGTTGTAGTTCGCCAAAGTCCCGTTAGAGTTCAGAAGCTTCTTGGTTGTTTATCTATCGACGGGTAGAGCATAGAATTGGCGTGCATAGAAGGGTTAATTTTCTTCAGGCATATGTTGGAAGTTATAGGCAATAGGCCTACCATTTTTTGAGAATTTTAAAACCTATTAGCTTAGGGCTTAATAACTTCTCACAGACTAAACAAATTTTGTATATATTTGTAGATCAAACCAAGAACTGGAAGAACAGGAACCTGACAATTTTGGAACAAGTGATGTAGATGAACCAGACTCGGATATTTCATCTAATGAAGATCACAGTGATCCAGCTTCATATGCTAACCTCAAGCTCTCTCCTGAAGACATAAATGTGGCTCTAAATTTGGAAAATCAAGACTTATCATCAATAGAATTTCCTTCAACGGGTGGAAGAAAATTTAATCCTCTGTGGAAAAATTGTATATTGCCCAATAACAGTGTGAAACCTAGGAAGTGGCTAGTGTACAGTAAAAAAAAGGACGCTGTATTTTGTTTGCCTTGCACACTATTTGCACTTCCAACTGAACGGTCTGTATGGGGAAACAACCGGCTACAGAGGGTGGACAGAGCATAGAGGAGAAAGAGATTTTTTTACTCCACGAGACTTCCAAAAATCATATATCTGCAGAGGTTGCCAGAATTCAATGGATCTCACAAAAGAGAATAGATTCGAGCCTTGCTCAACAATGTAACAGAGCAGTGGACCAAAACCGAGAAGTCCTGTCAGTTGTCATTGATTGTTGTAGTTACTTGAGTGAGGAAATGATTGCCTTTCGCAAAAACGATGTTTTAGAAGGAAAGCTGTTAGGGTTATTTAGACTTATAGGAAAATATAGCCCAGATGCGAGAGTTTACCTTGAAAAAATTGATAGAGCAAGGGCTGAGAATGTAAGACTGGGATCTAATTTCTTGAGTTACAGGAATATTTTTGATCTTATCAATACAATGAGTGACGTGGTAGTTAATAAAATTGTAACAAGTGTGAATTTAACCAACATTTTATTCGATTATACTAGACTCTACCCAGGATGTGAGTAAAAAAGAATGTACCACTATCATAGTTCGCTACATTGAGCACATGGATGATACACAACAAACTACAATATCAAACGTAAAACCAAAAGAGCGCTTGGTCAAGGTTTTTAGAAGTAGGGATACATCCGGGGAAATGTTGTTTAGAGAGCTAAAGAAATGCTTAACAGCCCTAAACCTTGATCCCAAAGGTATAGTGGGCCAGAGTATGGACGGTGCAGGGAACATGAGAGGGCAGTTCAAAGGTCTCAAATCACTAGTCACAAAAGAAAACCCTAAAGCTTTTTATGTATGGTGCTGCTCTCACAGGTTCGCCCTTGTTGTAGAGCAGTCCCTTGATATATGCTGTCAAATGAGGAATTTGTTTTCATTCTTGGAAGATTTGTATGTTTTCATGTCAGGCCACAGGAGACACCACCTTTTGCTCGAAAATCTAGAAAAGGGGGAAAAAAGAAGCAAGAGACGCTTAAAAAGAGTACAGACTACTCGTTGGTCGAGTAAAACTGACGCCCTTCAAACCATTGTGAGTTGTTTTGAAACAATAAGAGATACATTGCAAGATTTGTCGACTGACAAGAATTCTGACAACAACACCAAAGCCAAAGCAATAGGCCTCCTAAAGCAAATGACAGATATTGAAAATATAAGCACAATATACATAGCATCTTCTTTGTTCAAACTATTGTCTCCCATAACAATTTGTTTTCAGTCACCTACCATTGATTACAGTATAGTCCCAAAAGTTATTAAAGAAACACAGGAAAAACTGGCGTTCATGCGCCAAGATTCGGCGTGGGAAAAGATTGAAAGTGGCATTACTTCCTTTGCTGAAGAACACAACATTTCTTTACCCACCAGACAACGAATCAGAAAAAGGAAAAGATTCATGGACGAGTTGGCAATTGAGGAATGCATAGAAGACCCTATTAAGAAAGTAAAGGTTGATATTTATTTCAACGTTCTAGACTCTCTCTACAACCAGCTAAATGACAGATTTCCAGAAAGTTCTCCGGCTATGGGTGTCGCAGATGGGATATTTTTCTCATGATGGAATTTTGAAGATGGTAGATGATAAGAAAAAAGGCCTAAAATGTAATCCATCTTCAATTGAGAATCTTTGTGAATACTACAAATCTAGACAAGGAATTAATTGTAGATGAACTAGACATCTTCATTGATGTTTACAAAGCTACTCACTTGGACATAGATATTTCTGATGTCATGTCTGAGAAGAAGAAATCAGAGAGAACCAGTACTGCTAACCCCGAGGATAGTTTAAGTTCTGACCATGATGAAGATGAAGAACAGGAGGACGTTACAGTGACTGACAAGTTCAAGAAAAAGAAAAATGTTGACGACTGGGTGAAAAGAGGATTTATTAGACCATACAGGTGCCTATTGAATCTATCAGGATTCCCTCATCTCAGTATACTTTATAGGATACTGTTGTCTCTGCCAGTCACAAGTTGTTCTGCTGAGAGAACTATGAGTCGGTTGAAGATAGTTAAGAATCGTCTAAGAAGCACCATGGGGGATAGTTGGCTTTCAAGCTTGCTCATTCTTTCTTGCGAGAAAGAAATTCTAAAACAGATCTCAAATGAAGAAATCATCAACAGGTTTGCACTTTCAAGTGTGCAAAGAAAAAAACTTCTTTTGTCAAAAATTTAAGAAAAGTATCAAATGAAGCCAATTTCAACCTTTCAAATTTACACCCTATTTACCACACAGTAATCAAGTAACTATTGTAATGTTTTATTACTTTTTCTTTTTTGTAAAAGTTGTTATTGTTATTGGTATTAGTAGATAGAATTTACAAAATGTACTTGTTCAGATGATATCTTTATTCCAAAAATCAAACCATTTAATGATACATTTTGTTTATATTTTTGTTATTTACTCTTGTAATGTAAAAGTAAATACAACCTACAACACAACATCAGTAACAACCTGTTCCAATTTATAATAATTTAGAATACCTAAACTTGCCAACATTATATATTAATTTACAGCTATGTTTATTCCATTCACTTGTGAAAACTCTGGTTATTGTTAAACATGATGCCTCCACCATAATAGAAACAAAATTAAATTAATACATTTATTAAACTTTTTAATAAATGCCGTTTTATGAAATAAAAATTTACAACACTATTTGGATTATAATATGTTGTACTATTTGGATTGTATTGTATGATCAGCTGTAAATTGTATCTCATTGTTTTCATGACAGCAACATACTAGACTAGTGACTATAATTGCTATTGGAACTACAGTATAATTACTTATAAATAAAAGTGTTTAAAATGACATATACATTGAAGATTGAAGTGCTATTATTTCATTGCCTTAACCTTTGATAACCTTAACCTTCAGTTCTTCAATTCTTTTTCAATCCTTTTTTGGTTTTTTGGCTGGAATCTAACTTTTTATAAACGTTCCAAAATTGTATGAATGTTTACCAAAGTTGCTATGCAATATTCTTTTGCAATAAAGAATTATCAATGATATTATTATTCAACTTTTTATAAGTAACCTTAACATTTAAAAGGCAAAGCCTCCCTTACTGACCTTTTAATATCCTATTAAAATATTTGTCATGTAGCTATTCCTGATGTAATCTAGTACTTTGATAAACATATAAATATTAAAAACTATAATAATTGTTTAACTACTTTGTGGTGACTGCCCACCACATTTATCAGACCGCCGAATCAACGACTAGAACCGGTCTGACTGATAAGCCGCGTGCGGATGGAGGACCGGTGGTCTGATAACGGGGAGTCGAGATTGAGTCAGGGACCAGTGAGGACGTCTGATCGGCGAGTGGCGGTGACGGAAATATTACCTGTCGCAAGTCTTATTTTTTATTATTTATTTTTAGAATTGTATTACACTATGGATTGATTTAATAATCAGGGGGGGGGGGGTAGGTGCCGGAAAATTATAGGGTGGTAACAAATTGTAAATTGTTTGTATGTCGGGGCGGGTTTTGGTCGTGATTGTAGGTCGGCGTGGTATTGGTGTCGGTATGTGTAAATTGGTGTCGGTAAGTATAAATTATCTTTGGCGTTATTAAATTGTTTTACCATTCACTTTTACTGTTTGGTGCTTAAATTGTAACTTAAAATTCTCATCAAAAGCTGGCAGGAGAATATAGTGTAATCTGGATTATGGTCGCACCACGGTCTTCATCGTGCAGGCGGGTACAAGCCTAGTCCTGCACGGTGACACGTTGCTTCCAAGAAATCCATCCCAAATCGTCACAATTGGTAGCAGAGCGAAAACTATAAATTTAATTTAATCAAATTATTTTACATCTGTTTTCAAAATCCTTGGTTAACTAAATTCTTAATACCTCATTTCCAAATCTTATATAAATCTTTTTAATAGAACCTAAAACAAATCATTCGACGTTTATATAACTTTTCTAAATTGAATATGTTCTACACTTATTACTAAACAAGGTAATGTCAATCTATTTATTTTAAGGAATATTTTATTATCAACAGATTATTATTATCGCGAAGCATTAAATAGTTTGCCTTCTAAATTGCCGTGTTGGTTAGTGTTTAACAATTATCTCCTGCCAGCAATCAAATTATTTAGCCATACTAACGATCTTTATGTATTTCATTACTTTGATTATAATACAATAATCGATATAATTAGTTTCCAACACTGCCGACACCACGCCGACAATGGAGAATTGGCTTACATTTCAAAATTATTTTGTTGAAATTAATATTAGAAAAACCTTTCATTTTGCATTACAAACATATTAATTATGAATGATTTTATTTTGGAAAGTTTTCGGCCATACTTTAATAGACATATATACGAGTATATAACTAATAAAAATGGGGGAATTGGAATTATAACAAAAGTAATTACATTTCAAAATTTATTTTGTTTTACATTGGTACTAATAAACTTTTATTTTACAAACATATGAAATATTAAATATCATCACTTAATTTCGTTTATATTTGGTAATACTTCTAATAGTCAGATATGTAATTAATGTAAAACAATTGTTCAAATGGCATATTTTCAAATTAAATCAAAATTTCAATTCCAACAGCTATGCTTGAATAAGTACATATACAGACAGTACTGCTAGTCTATAACAATACAGAGTTGCGATTGTTGTGAAAGTTTGCATAGAGCTATATAAACGAATACAACTGAATTGAGCTAAATTTATTTCAAGTATCCAAAAAAAAACCTATAAAAATACTAAAAAAAATGCATAAAATTACATAAAATGTACAAAAAAATAAGTAAATGTCAGGATACTTTCAAACCAGTAAATGCTCACTTTCCACAAATTTATTTCTTTCCCATATCCACTACACGGTGTGTTTTATTCAAGCAAGCTTTGGAAAACACTAAAATTTTATATAATTTAATCTTATTACAACAGTAATCATCATCTTATTATAATAGATATTGGATACTAGATGGCTGGTTTTCTAGTTTTACTAATTAATTAGTGATACATTTATTACTATTTATTAATTTATACATTGATGATACGTTTTATTACATTAGCAGTCAATAAGGTCTCTTTAATTCAAACCATACTAGATTATTTTAGAGTTTCCGTGTTTACAAAATCGATCTTTAATGATTATAACAGAAAATACCATTTTACAGGAGTAATTTCACAAATAAATTGGGAGGTATGTTTTTAACGGCAATATCAAGCCACAATATTGTATTTTCATACTATTCTGTTGATTGAAAACATTCAAAATTATAGCTCTCATTGAAATATATTTAATCGTATCTATTAGGCCAATAAAAACTTTATTTTAGATTAATATTAATCAAAATTATAACTTTTATTCATTCGATATAATTTTAAAACTACTAGCAAAATGAGTTCATATTATATTTTGGTTCCAGGATGGGGTGTGGTCAGTTAGAGTCGGGTAAAGTTGTATTATACTGTTAAATAACATATATTTTGGTCTGTTATCCCAATGTTTCATAAATGTCTGCAATTCAGTATGTTATTTTCAGAGCTACAACATGCTACAAATTAGTAAGTACAAGTTATATATTACTTCTCTCTATAATAGCAATAAAGCTTACATTAGTTATATCCTCTTAACCAAGATTTAAAAAGGTAAGTTAACTGATGGTGCGGTAGTATAGTTGCTGGAAATGAATATAATCTTATCGCTTTATTATCAGTACCGGAAGTAGGCCCTATTGTTTGCCTTCTGCTGGGATTTTACAACATGCTTAGTTTACTTAATTTATTTAGTACACTCATTTCAAACTTTGGTCTTTCATATTATCGTGAGAAAATCTCGGACGGGAAACACTTGAGAAAGTGGAAGTTATGTTTGAGAGTTATTTAAAGTATTGAAATCAATTGAATTATTGAATTTAAATTGTAACATGTTAATTAGTACATACTTAAATAATTATTGTTCTTATTTATTGTAATCTGTAGATATTGAAAACTTTGGATATTTTTTTCACTGGGTTAAAAAAAAAAGTAATTAACTTATACGATAAGTCGAGTAAAGTTATGATACAACAGTTAATGAAAATTAAAAATTAAACATTATAGATTTTCCTGTTTATTTGCGTGTTTGAAATATCTCTTGTATATATGCATACTGTTGGTAATGAATGGTTTTATTTAAAACAATGGCTTATTCGCACCCGTTATAGAGATTTGTCTTTAACTAAAATTAATATATTTTAGACTCGGTATAACTCATGCAATTTAATATATTTCTTGCCTCCTATTTTTAGAAAGCCCTACGCCTCGCTCTTACATAAATTAAATGAATAATTCTCACGTAATTCAATTAATGGGTGACTCACTAGCCCGACGTTATTTTTTCTATTTAAGTAAGTTCAAAAGTTCACAATTAAAGGTTGAGACAAATTTTAGTTTTTCAGGACTTAAAGTATGTGATTTAAAAGATAAAATCAAATCACAGCGACCTTTTTTAAATTCTGATTACCCTCTATTCCTGCTGATCGGCACAAATGATATTCTGAACGCCACGCCTGTTGACATTTTAAAGCAACAATTTGTAGCTCTATTGAAATGCATTCGACGGCTATGTCCAAATTTACACATTCTAATCTCTCAGCTTCCGGTTTATCCTCGTATTCAACGGTGCAATCACACAGTTAATAAATTAAATGCCTTCAACCAGTTTTTATCTTCATTGAAGTCGGTAAACAACACTATTGTTCCTACTCCCACGGTCATTTATAATCGAAAGTTATTCCATAAATTTTACCCACATTCGGACAGACTAGACAGCGTACATTTTAACAATGAAGGGTTTCTACTTTTAAACAATGTTATTGAAAGATATATTAAAAAAAAAACTCTTGAAACCAGTTATTAAAACCAGCTAAAATAGAATATAGACTTGTTATTTTAAAACTGAATTAAATGCTTCATAGGTTTAATATACAGACTGTTGTTATGTTTTCTGTAAAAAAATACTTTAATGCCAGTAAGTAATAAAAGGGTATCCATAAGATAAAATATGATGCATATATAAGCCTTAAGTAATAATATTACTAAATATAATAATTTTTTATCTATCCAATTGAATATTACGCTTAAAATAATTGACCACTATAATAAAATTGAACTATCAAATGAAGCATTCAATTATTGCAGTAATTAATTAATAACAGATATATAGTAAAAGTGAAACATACAACAATATTAATTGGTAAGCCCCCTTGTGGTTACAATGGCACTGAATACCCCTCCAACTTTACATAATAAATAGTATTGTGATATTAGTATTGATATAATTTAGTAATTGACATAATTTATTTATATTGAGCCAAGCATAAATAAGATGTTAGAGTGCGAAGATATCCTCAAAGAAGACGTTAGTGTCACTGATCCACCGTATGAATGGGAAAAACGCCCTAAGGGACTGGCTTGGGTAAATCTACTAAATGCATCTCAGGCCAAAGAACAGTGCTTATGTTGGGGAATAACTCCAGCACCTAAATTAGAGAACAATCGTGTTCTACTAAAAGAGCGTATCAGTGGAGCCAACTGTCAAGCAACTGTTCTTAATCCAACAGAGTCGCCTACTAGCCATGCAACCACAGACATTCAGAGTCCCGTAACCGATTGGATGCAAATAGTCCACACAACGGCAACCGCTGTGGGAAACCAAATTGCGTCAGCCTTGTCGCAGATGCAGGGGACTTCACCGTCACCCTCGACATCACGCGCAATGTTGCCCTCTGTGTTAACTGATTTAATTACAGCTTTACCATCGCTTGATGGAATAGTTATTAGAAAACTACTCGATTTTGTTATAAAATTTAGGGAAATTTTGATGCTAAATTTAGCTAATCCAGACAGCGTCATATTAGCAATTTTACCTAAAACTACAGGTCAATTAAGAAATATCTGGCTACAAGCTATTTCATCAAAACAGAATCCGGAAAGTCTAATTACCACCGTACTCGATACTTTTCTGCCTACTAGAGCTCGTCAACAGGCCACGGTCGAACTTATATATAGAACCCAGAAACCAAATGAAACACTGGTTAGTTTTATCAATGATATCAGACCGTTAGCAGAATTGCTTATACCGGCTATTTCACCCCAGGAGATGCTTGAAATTGTCATTACAGGAATTAACCCTCAAACCAGAGCTCGATTAGCGGGTTTTCCGGCTCCAGCCACCATTTCTGAATTGTTGAGCTTAGCCCCCCGATTACAAGTAATTCAAAATACGGAAAACCGGTTCACACAGGATTTAAATTCACCGGAGTATTATCAACAAACTGGACCACAGGTCCATGGTGGACGTCAACTAAACCAATCTTATAGACAAATAGGGAGAGGCAATGTAACTTATAATCGATATCCTATACAAGATCAGCAAAATAGTTTTCATAACCGCCGCAGTCAATCGGGACAATTTACTCAACATAGACCTCCTTTTCAGAATATGAATACAAACAATAGGAATCAACTACATCATCAATTCTCCAGAAATCAATCTCAACGTGGGTTTTTAAACTACAAAAGAGGGTTCTAATGGGCGGAGACTCCCCTCTTCTAACTTTAACCGCCCGTTTTGATAAAATCAAGCCAGCAGTGAAGACACCTTTTCACCAAGTCGGCTCAAGCTCCTTCTTTCCCGGGAGTTCAGTTTTGTACAGTTCCTTTGACCTTTCGCAAGTTAATCATTAATTCTTTGGTAGATTCGGGTTCTTCATTCTCCATTATATCGAATGCCTGTTTTCAGAATGTAAAGAATATACCAAGGGTGATAAAATCTGTTTCAACCATACATGAGTCAGCCATTTCAGCCTCGGGACAAAATATAATATTTAATTTAAAGGTTATATTACACTTCAAAATTTCAAACTTGTCTTGGGATTTTCCTTTTCTTGTCGCCTCAGAATTACCAATGCCAATTATTCTGGGCTGTGACTTTCTAACTAAAACTAGGGTGATCATTAATATGGCAAATAAAACATTAACTTTTCCATTTGGCACTCCTTCGGTCATGTATCTCGCTCAATCAGCTGAATTACCAAGTACAACAATATGTCCAATTAAATTAGGGGAAAACCTCTCATCTGATCAAGCGGACCAACTGTTAAGACTAGTAAATGAATTTCCAGAAACAATTACTACTAAATTAGGCCGTACAAATTTGGTCGAATATCAAATCAAATTAAATTCTGATACAATCGTTAGAAATAGGCCCTATCAGTTTGCTCCACCTAAAATGGAGGCAATCAAGGAACATGTGGATCATTTATTGGCCAACGGAGTGATTAGACCATCAATGTCTCCCTATGCGTCGCCAGCATTTTTAGTACCAAAGAAAGGCGGAAAAACGCGCATGATAATTAACTATAGACAGCTTAACTCATTAATAGATCTTGAGGCAACTCCCATGCCAACTATAGAATCTGCTTTCCAGCACTTAGGGCAAGCTACTTTCTTTAGTTTGGTGGATTTAAATCAGGCATATTTACAGGTCCCTTTACAAGAGAACTCAAAGAAATATACAGCTTTTGTTCTACCTTTCGGGCAATTTGAGTACAATTTTCTGCCTTTCGGTCTTGCAACCGGCTCTCAAGTCATAACACGTTTAATTGATCAAATTTTTGGAGATATAAAATACAAATATGTGTTCAATTTTTTCGATGATTTGTGCATATACACAAACGGTACTTTTGATCAGCACTTGTGCCATCTCCGAGAAGTCATAAATCGGCTAAAGCAGGCAGGATTAACCATCAATCCAGATAAAATGACCCCTGGCAGCAAATCACATCCAATTTTTAGGTCACACATTTGCCAATCATACCGTGACGATTCACACGGATAGGTGCAAGCCAATAGTTGAGTTCCCCGCTCCTAAAAACTTGAAACAGCTAAATAGATTCTTGGGTATGACAGCCTTTTATTCTAAATTCATTAAATCATTTGCAAAAATAGCGCAACCACTTAATAGTCTAAAGAAGAAAGGCGTAAAATTTACCTGGGGGCTTGAACAACAATCCGCATTCGAAACTTTAAAAACAGCCTTGACATCAAATGCAGTTTTGAAAATGCCGGATTTTAATCGATCTTTTGTTTTACAAACCGATGCATCAACCTCCGCCTTAGGTGCTTCACTCAGCCAAGAATATAATGGCAACTTGATGCCAGTGGCATTTGCTTCGCGAACCACTAAACAAGCATGAGCAAAATTATGACACTCTTCAACTTGAATGCCTGGCTGTTGTCTTTGCCTTTTCCAAATTCCCAACAGTATCTTGAACATAGGGAATTCCTTTTGCAGACGGATTGCTCGGCATTATCCTGGCTTTTAAACCACCCACGTCAAGTTGGAAAAATTTCTCGCTGGATTACATTTATAAATTCGTTTAAAATTTCAAGTACAACATATCAAAGGATCGGATAATGTAGTTGCTGATTGTTTATCGCGCCTGTTCGAAAACAGTGAACCAACTGAAGTGCACGCAAATAATTCATCGGAAAAGCCATCCACCTTACCACAAGTGGCACTCTTGGCAGGATTCCCAGAAATGTTTAAAGATATTGGTACTCATTCAACGTGAAGACCCTGATCTCTTAAAGATTATAAAGTCGAGTAATAGGCCCACTAACTATCAACTTAGTCAGGGAGTGTTGATGTACAAAATAATCGGACAGACATACACCTAGAGTGGTATTACCTTACAAACTCATCGATATGGTTATTAAATAATTATCATGAGTCCCCAACTGCAGCTCACTTGGGCATTAAAAAGACACAAAATCGTATTCTTAAAATATTTTTGGGCCCAAAAACTTGATACAATAATAGCAGACCGAGTAAGATCATGTCAAATTTGTCAACGTTCCAAGCTAGAGTGGGTAAACTTGCATCGGAAGTAGTTTACAAGACCTTTTGAAAAGATATTCATAGATCACATTGGTAAACTTCCTAGATCAAACAAAGGCAACCAATATCTGTTGACGGTAGTTGATGCGTTCTCCAAGTTTGTTTATTCTGTTACCAGCTAGAAATGCTACAGCAAAAACTACAGTGGATATTTTGTCTAAAAACGTTTTTTTCTCTTTTTGGGTTTCCCAAAATTTTTAGTTTCAGATAACGTATCCCAGTTTAAATCTAGACATATGGCAGACATGTGTATGACTTACGGTATCCAACATATTTACACTTCTGCTTACTACCCGAATCCTAGTCATGCTGAGCGGGTTTAATAAAAATCTTAAGGTGGCACTACGAATTTTTCACGGACATTACCACAAGACTTGGGATGAGAACATTCACTGGCTGCAGGTAGCTTTTAACTCAGCATCACATGAAAGCACTAAAGCAACTCCAGCTAGCGTATTTCTAGGCCGGGAAATACAGCATCCACTCGAATTGGCATGGAATCTCGATTCATTACTGGCGCAAGAACCGCTACAAACAATGCAACAGCGTTGGGACAATGCACTCTCAAACTTAAAAAAAGCTAGGTCAATTAGGGAACGCTTATACAACGCTGGTAGGACAACTACCCACATCTCACAGGGTGACTGGGTTATGTTTCGAAATAATCCAATTAGTAAAGCTGCTGAGAACATCAACAGTAAACTGCTCCCCCTGTGGTCCAAACCTTGTGTGGTGGAAATGCTTTACATCACCTGTCACAGCTAGACTCGTCAATCCTACAAATGGGAAGTTTATAAGAAAGGCTCATATATCTCAATTAAAGAAGTTTTTCATGCCTAAATATTAAGTCCGTGGTAAGCGACCATATTCCTACACAATTCTCCCTAGGTGATATTAGTTCAATGTTTCTTTTCCTCTTCTTTCACACTCTAACATTCTTCTTACACATTATTACACTTTTGGGTCCTCTGTTAGCGGCTGCTTGCACGGCTGCTGAGTCTGAGGGAGTTTTTCTATGAGGGCTTCCCTACAGTGGTCTGTGGTTGATCGTTGGTGGAGTATCTAAATATACACTTTGAACACACTATGGAGATGAAGTCTGAGTTTCCTCGGTTGGTGGGTTCTTTGTATATTGTAATTTTTTTTCATAAATTCTTTCTATATTGCAATTTTACGTAGCTTTTGGGTAAAATAATCTATGGTAAAGATGCATTTTTTTTATTATATTTTTAGTGCGCATCCTTTTACCGGATTGCTTATCAACCAGGAAATGCATAGATTCTTTTGAACATGTTGATCACATGGTCCAAATTAATTTTTTTCTTCTCCATAGATATACACAATCAGACAAGAAGAAAATCTACACATCTCTATTCTATCCTTTACTTTTACTAACAACTAACGTCTTACCAAAATGTAGGGAAATCTGTAGGAGTCATATTGTACAAAAACTAAAAATACTTTTGTGCTATTTTGTGTAATTTATGTTGTAATATATGTTGTGTTTAGGATTTGATTTAGTTATGTTGAACGGATAGGTTTATCCTGTCTTAAACTATTCAGACGAGTTACGAATATAAACATGATAAATGCATTAATCGTATGAAATACAATGATCGTTATTTACTCGTAGCATCGTATGCTGCTCGTATGTGTGTTGTGTGTGAATTTTGCAAATTTAATGTGATCAAACGAACATTAAGTTGCAATATCTATGTTTTTCTAAATAATTAAATGTTATTTTATTGCTAGATATATATACACCGTCTACATTCTACGTGAATTTTGTGCAAGCGAATATATGAGTTAGGTGTTGATTGTAAATGGGAATATTTAAAAATACCTTTCCTTGTCATTTCACTATTATACCTTAATGTATGTTTTCCTTGTTAGGGATACCTTTGTTATTTGTGTGCTTATTTATATATTCGTGTATCCGACCTTTAATCGTAAAGTGGATCTATTTTTTTTTATATATAACGGAACTATTTTTGGATATCGCATAAGCAAATTATGATCCAGCCGGACGACCATCCCCAAAATTTTTCGCCGTATATTACGCACCTTAGCTTTGCGGGAACATGGGCAATGTCACACACTAACTTAGAATATACTACCTCATTACTAAAAATACTACAATACTTCGCCACACACGACACGTCAAAAATCCTATCATATTCCAATTAATTCCTAATTTAAGAATATATGAATATTTGTAAATACGCGCATGTGTATTCCGAGCACTTTCCATATAAATTAATCCTTACCAAACTCTCCACCCTGACAATGGCCATTGGATAACTGAAAGTTATACATACCATGTGAAGAAACAGTGTTGTCACCGCAATTGCAAATGAAGTCATCGCATCAAGAACGGCAACATCTAAAGAAGAGACGTACCCACAGTTGTAACCACAAAAACACATTATCTCAAAAACTCTCGTCTCTGCAAGAAGACACTATCTTCACTAGAAGTAATCGCTAAAACCTACAGGACTGTATACGCACATCGACTGCAAGCAGAACAAAGACAACCTATAAGGTCGCCAAAAACCAGGCGCGTAAACCACTCTCTCCGCACGGAATCCACATGTAATTTTATATTTTCAGGACGACCAGAATTTAATCCTAATCCCTCACATACACTACACATCACATAACAACTTTCTGATTGTATCGAACTCTTTCCTGTTCGGGGGGTGGGTGTGTGACATTTTCCCCGTTGTTTTAGAATATTTACAAAATATTAACGGTAGGTGCGATCGCCTATTCGGTCATTACTTGAAGGGTGACTAGTACAAGAGTAGACCAACAGTTGGATTTTGTTCCATCATTATTATCAATATGTAATTGGTCCTCCTGTCGTCACCCGCTCTTCGATTGGTGGAGAGCACCCAAAATTTTTGGATATTCCAAATTGAAATTTTTATTAGCTATATGTTTCTTCCTTCCCACTTCCTCTCCCTTTTTTCCTTTAGGGGGGGAGATTTGTGGTGACTGCCCACCACATTTATCAGACCGCCGAATCAACGACTAGAAACCGGTCTGACTGATAAGCCGCGTGCGGATGGAGGACCGGTGGTCTGATAACGGGGAGTCGAGATTGAGTCAGGGACCAGTGAGGACGTCTGATCGGCGAGTGGCGGTGACGGAAATATTACCTGTCGCAAGTCTTTATTTTTATTATTTATTTTTAGAATTGTATTACACTATGGATTGATTTAATAATCAGGGGGGGGGGGGTAGGTGCCGGAAAATTATAGGGTGGTAACAAATTGTAAATTGTTTGTATGTCGGGGCGGGTTTGGTCGTGATTGTAGGTCGGCGTGGTATTGGTGTCGGTATGTGTAAATTGGTGTCGGTAAGTATAAATTATCTTTGGCGTTATTAAATTGTTTTACCATTCACTTTTACTGTTTGGTGCTTAAATTGTAACTTAAAATTCTCATCAAAGCTGGCAGGAGAATATAGTGTAATCTGGATTATGGTCGCACCACGGGTCTTCATCGTGCAGGCGGGTACAAGCCTAGTCCTGCACGGTGACACGTTGCTTCCAAGAAATCCATCCCAAATCGTCACAACTTTGTAGTCCTCCCGTACAAAGTACGGGTGCCACTGCTAGTGTCAAAAAAGTATATCAAAATTCAAAAAGATACTTTATTTCTATTCTAAAAAAGATAATAAACAGTGGTATATATTTTTTACAATAATGAAAACAGAAAGAATTCCTCACAAGACCAAAGGTAAATGATGTCCTTTGGAAGATTAGAATGTAAGATGTGAATTTTATTGTCATACACTGACTAATGTTAAAAACTAAAGGGTTGGGTATTGGGGTACTTTGGGGGGGGGCATTACACTTGGATTGGGGGGGGGCATGCGCCATTGCCCTTGGGGGGGCTGGGCACCCCTGCGCCCAAAGACCACAAAGCTCGATCAGTGAAAGCAGCATTATTGTTTTTAACTGTTATAAAGGAATAGAAAAAGTTTCTGTGAACAAATTGTGACAAGCATTGAGACCTGTGTTCTTTATACTTAAGAAACTTAAACAATATAGTCACAATAGATGCATTCCAATTCTCTAAAGGAAACATTCAAAAAAGAGAGAATTATGGTAATTGTGTTATGGGACCAGAAAGGTGTTATTGTGGTATTCTTAAAGCCAGAGGCCACAATAAATTTTGAAAGCTTCTAGAACTGTCCTTGTTCATGACAATACCCATCTTCACAGTGCTGCTTTGAGAAAATGGATTCTGGGGGATTGCAATGAGACATTTTAAGACCATCCAGCCCATAACCTCATCAAGCCAAGCAACTTTATCTGTTCCCTGAATTAAATAAAGAAGTGGGAAGGAGGGCAGAGCTTTCGATCAGATAACTTGCTCTTTAAGTGCTGTAGGCACCATCTCTGAAGTAACTGGTGGCAAACGTTTTATGAAGAAGAGGTTATTTTGGAAAGCATGTACCCCAGTATGACAAATGTCTTACATTTTAAAATGATCATTATGTTAATTAGTTTCATTTACATAACACATTGAGATTGAAAAAAAACAGCCCTGTATTATATTAATAAGCAAAAATAGAATGACACATTCCTGGAAACATCGTGAGTTTCATATGATAACAGTTAATATGTAACATGACTAAAAGTCATATTCCCCTAACTCTTTATTTGATAGATTATGTAAAATATGTAATAGTCCGTATTTAAATTACATACAAATTTTAAAATTTTGAAAATTAAACTTCAAGCCATCCCTATTTACGGTAAAAAATATCACAGATAATAAATAAACTCACATCTATTTAAATAGAGGATAACATAACTAAGAAACACTTATTATTATTTTTTGTATTAGTACATATATAACAGTTATCATCTGCATAGTGCTTTAGATGTCCTGAACATTGTTATCTTATCTCATCTAATAAATTGTAAGAAGAGGGAACAATAGACTTGTAAGAGCCAAATCAGGAGAAAGAAATGTCCAATAATATTAAAAAATGTTTTTATAACATATACAAACCACAATTATTTTATCTTTTTAAATGTGGCACAAACAAAAATAAATTTTTATAATTGGTGGTCCCAAAACTCTGCTACTGCTTCGGTTGCGCCCTGTAAACACCAACAACAACTGAGTGGTCCCTCTCATACGGTTCCAACGTTTAACTGTTCCTGAGGCTTGAATTTCTCTGCTTGCAGTTTTTTGACTTCACCGGCAAATACAGCTTCTGGCTGAGCAGTCGAGTCTATACAGTTGGCCTGCGGAGTTGCAAAACAAAATTAGTTGTTTGAAATAGTTTAAAATTCACATCATTCTTGGTGCTGTATATTATTTGTATTAACGTCCAGTACAGGGGTGCCCAGCCCCCCCAAGGGCAATGGCGCATGCCCCCCCCCCCAATCCAAGTGTAATGCCCCCCCCCCAAAGTACCCCAATACCAACCCTTTAGTTTTTAACATTAGTCAGTGTATGACAATAAAATTCACATCTTACATTCTAATCTTCCAAAGGACATCATTTACCTTTGGTCTTGTGAGGAATTCTTTCTGTTTTCATTATTGTAAAAAATATATACCACTGTTTATTATCTTTTTTAGAATAGAAATAAAAGTATCTTTTTGAATTTTTGATATACTTTTTGACACTAGCAGTGCACCCGTACTTTGTACGGGAGGACTACAAAGTAGTTAAACAATTATTATAGTTTTTAATATTTATATGTTTATCAAAGTACTAGATTACATCAGGAATAGCTACATGACAAATATTTTTAATAGGATATTAAAAGGTCAGTAAGGGAGGCTTTGCCTTTTAAATGTTAAGGTTACTTATAAAAAGTTGAATAATAATATCATTGATAATTCTTTATTGCAAAAGAATATTGCCATAGCAACTTTGGTAAACATTCATACAATTTTGGAACGTTTATAAAAAGTTAGATTCCAGCCAAAAAACCAAAAAAGGATTTGAAAAAGAATTGAAGAACTGAAGGTTAAGGTTATCAAAGGTTAAGGCAATGAAATAATAGCACTTCAATCTTCAATGTATATGTCATTTTAAACACTTTTATTTATAAGTAATTATACTGTAGTTCCAATAGCAATTATAGTCACTAGTCTAGTATGTTGCTGTCATGAAAACAATGAGATACAATTTACAGCTGATCATACAATACAATCCAAATAGTACAACATATTATAATCCAAATAGTGTTGTAAATTTTTATTTCATAAAACGGCATGTATTAAAAAGTTTAATAAATGTATTAATTTAATTTTGTTTCTATTATGGTGGAGGCATCATGTTTAACAATAACCAGAGTTTTCACAAGTGAATGGAATAAACATAGCTGTAAATTAATATATAATGTTGGCAAGTTTAGGTATTCTAAATTATTATAAATTGGAACAGGTTGTTACTGATGTTGTGTTGTAGGTTGTATTTACTTTTACATTACAAGAGTAAATAACAAAAATATAACAAAATGTATCATTAAATGGTTTGATTTTTGGAATAAAGATATCATCTGAACAAGTACATTTTTGTAAATTCTATCTACTAATACCAATAACAATAACAACTTTTACAAAAAAGAAAAAGTAATAAAAACATTACAATAGTTACTTGATTACTGTGTGGTAAATAGGGTGTAAATTTGAAAGGTTGAAATTGGCTTCATTTGATACTTTTCTTAAATTTTTGACAAAAGAAGTTTTTTTTCTTTGCACACTTGAAAGTGCAAACCTGTTGAATGATTTCTTCATTTGAGATCTGTTTTAGAATTTCTTTCTCGCAAGAAAGAATGAGCAAGCTTGAAAGCCAACTATCCCCCATGGTGCTTCTTAGACGATTCTTAACTATCTTCAACCGACTCATAGTTCTCTCAGCAGAACAACTTGTGACTGGCAGAGACAACAGTATCCTATAAAGTATACTGAGATGAGGGAATCCTGATAGATTCAATAGGCACCTGTATGGTCTAATAAATCCTCTTTTCACCCAGTCGTCAACATTTTTCTTTTCTTGAACTTGTCAGTCACTGTAACGTCCTCCTGTTCTTCATCTTCATCATGGTCAGAACTTAAACTATCCTCGGGGTTAGCAGTACTGGTTCTCTCTGATTTCTTCTTCTCAGACATTGACATCAGAAATATCTATGTCCAAGTGAGTAGCTTTGTAAACATCAATGAAGATGTCTAGTTCATCTACAATTAATTCCTTGTCTAGATTGTAGTATTCACAAAGATTCTCAATTGAAGATGGATTACATTTTAGGCCTTTTTTCTTATCATCTACCATCTTCAAAATTCCATCATGAGAAAAAATATCCCATCTGCGACACCATAGCCGGGAGAACTTTCTGGAAATCTGTCATTTAGCTGGTTGTAGAGAGAGTCTAGAACGTTGAAATAAATATCAACCTTTACTTTCTTAATAGGGTCTTCTATGCATTCCTCAATTGCCAACTCGTCCATGAATCTTTTCCTTTTTCTGATTCGTTGTCTGGTGGGTAAAGAAATGTTGTGTTCTTCAGCAAAGGAAGTAATGCCACTTTCAATCTTTTCCCACGCCGAATCTTGGCGCATGAACGCCAGTTTTTCCTGTGTTTCTTTAATAACTTTTGGGACTATACTGTAATCAATGGTAGGTGACTGAAAACAAATTGTTATGGGAGACAATAGTTTGAACAAAGAAGATGCTATGTATATTGTGCTTATATTTTCAATATCTGTCATTTGCTTTAGGAGGCCTATTGCTTTGGCTTTGTGTTGTTGTCAGAATTCTTGTCAGTCGACAAATCTTGCAATGTATCTCTTATTGTTTCAAAACAACTCACAATGGTTTGAAGGGCGTCAGTCTTTACTCGACCAACGAGTAGTCTGTACTCTTTTTAAGCGTCTCTTGCTTCTTTTTTTCCCCTTTTCTAGATTTTCGAGCAAAAGGTGGTGTCTCCTGTGGCCTGACATGAAAACATACAAATCTTCCAAGAATGAAAACAAATTCCTCATTTGACAGCATATATCAAGGGACTGCTCTACAACAAGGGCGAACCTGTGAGAGCAGCACCATACATAAAAAGCTTTAGGGTTTTCTTTTGTGACTAGTGATTTGAGACCTTTGAACTGCCCTCTCATGTTCCCTGCACCGTCCATACTCTGGCCCACTATACCTTTGGGATCAAGGTTTAGGGCTGTTAAGCATTTCTTTAGCTCTCTAAACAACATTTCCCCGGATGTATCCCTACTTCTAAAAACCTTGACCAAGCGCTCTTTTGGTTTTACGTTTGATATTGTAGTTTGTTGTGTATCATCCATGTGCTCAATGTAGCGAACTATGATAGTGGTACATTCTTTTTTACTCACTATCCTGGGTAGAGTCTAGTATAATCGAATAAATGTTGGTTAAATTCACACTTGTTACAATTTTATTAACTACCACGTCACTCATTGTATTGATATAGATCAAAAATATTCCTGTAACTCAAGAAATTAGATCCCAGTCTTACATTCTCAGCCCTTGCTCTATCAATTTTTTCAAGGTAAACTCTCGCATCTGGGCTATATTTTCCTATAAGTCTAAAATAACCCTAACAGCTTTCCTTCTAAAACATCGTTTTTTGCGAAAGGCAATCATCTTCCCTCACTCAAGTAACTAAACAACAACACATCAATGACAACTGACAGGGACTTCTCGGTTTTTGGTCCACTGCTCCTGGTTACATTGTTTTGAGCAAGGCTCGAATCTATTCTCTTTTGTGAGATCCATTGAATTCTGAGCAACCGTCTGCAGATATATGATTGTTTGGAAGGTCTCGTGGAGTAAAAAATCTCTTTCTCCTCTATGCTACTGTCCACTCCTCTGGTAGCCGGTTGTTCCCCATCACAGACCGTTCAGCTTGGAAGTGCAAATAGTGTGCAAGGCAAACAAAATACAGCGTATTTTTCCGTCGTTCTCTGTTTTTTTTAACTGTACACTAGCCACTTCCTAGGTTTCACACTGTTATTGGCAATATACAAGTTTTTTTCCACAGAGGATTAAATTTTCTCTCCACCCGTTGAAGGAAATTCTATTGATGATAAGTCTTGATTTTTCCAAATTTAGAGCCACATTTATGTCTTCAGGGAGAGAGCTTTGAGGAGTTTAGCATATGAAGCTTGGATCACCTGTGATCTTGCATTAGATGAAATATCCGAGTCTGGGGTTCATCTACAATCACTTTTGCCAAAATTGTCAGGGTTTCCTGTTCTTCCCAGTTTTCTTGGTTTGATCTACAAATATATACAAAATTTGTTTAGTCTGTGAGAAGTTAATTAAGCCCTAAGCTAATAGGTTTTAAAATTCTCAAAAAATGGTAGGCCCTATTGGCCTATAACTTCCACATATGCCTGAGAGAAAAATTAACCCTTCTATGCACAGCCAATTCTAATGCTCTGAAACTACCTACCCCGTCGATAAGATAAACAACCAAGAAGCTTCTGAACTCTAACGGGAACTTTTGGCGAACTACAACAATATTCAGACAGTGAAGAACGTCAAGAAATGTTGTAGCACGGTTATATTTGTATTCAGTATTTGGGTCCCCACCCCCCCAAAAAAACCTTTATTTTGGGTACATAACACTATTAAGGCCTATGATATAACCCTAACCTAACTCCACAGAGTGCTGAAACAGGTACCAAAATACGCTTATAACAGTGAATACGGCAGAACCAAATCAGACTTTGGTTTGACTTCCCTCAGAATACAAGCTTGGGGTAAGTTAGGCTAGTACCATGACATTTTACAAGAATATTATGTTTTTAGGTAGGCTTGGATACATAAAGGCTTAAGTATTCGTGTTGAATCGTGTTTGCCTCTATAAAAAACAATATAACAGCCGGCGCCCTGCGCCTAGGCCCTAGACATATTATAAATTTTGACTAAGTAAAAACCGTTTTTAGCCCCTTAGGTTTTACATTAGTTTAGTTTATTACAAAGTTAAGGCCTACCTTTGTGTGTTCTAGTTCCAGAAGTCCTGTGACTTCTAGTAGTGG
>NW_025782561.1:0-33256 GCF_021130785.1 Homalodisca vitripennis | reverse complement strand
TTGTGTAATGATGACTGACTGACTCACTCATCACTCAGTTACTAATTCTAACCTTTAAGATGAGTTAGAGACTTGACTTGAAATTTGGATCACAGATAGCTTTTCCACGTTGTAAACCACAGGGAAAATCCCGAAAAAGTGAGAAACTAAAATTTTTCATTTTCAACCCCTCAAAAAAAAAATTCCCAAAAAATCGCCCGCTAGCCATTCTTCACCCCTGCAGGCATTTTATTGTAAGCCCGATAGCGGGCGAACGCGCGCGAAACCGTTTTTTGGAGTAAGCTTGGAGCTTCAGCTCGGGACTCTGATCGGAAAATTCCATGGTCAGGAGATGAAGTGAACTACAAAAAAGGTTTCTTATTTCTTTCTCTAATAATGACCTTTTTGCTCTAATCTTTCCATGGTTAAGAGGACCAAAAACGCTCGAACATATGAAATTCCCCCCCAGAGATTTTTTTGATAAAAATAATGTTTCAAGCCGGGATAGCACGGCGGAACCGTTGGTCGTATGCTCAACACAATTGCTGATTGACGCATATCAAATTAGCAAATTGCCGCGATATTACAGAAAAAAGTTCACAGTAAATCTTTTGCCCTAATCTCGGATTGGTTTGCGCGAAAAAAAAAAAAAAAAAAGAAAAAAAAAGAAACAAGAAAAAAAAAAAAAAAAAAAAAAAAAAAAAAAAAAACGTGATTATGTACAATTTTGCTTTGTAACTTTTACGCGAAAACTTTTTGTATTTTGCGGGCGGGTCGGATTTCTTCGCGATAGCGGCGCGACAAACCATTGGTCGGTAGGTCAACAAAATAAGACTATGAACGTTTTTATTTAGGAATTAAGAATGACCTTCAAAAAAAAGGTCCAGTGACTTTTCTTTTTACTATATTTCCCTTAGTTTGACCGCATCACAGTACTACACCCAAAAACGCGATTAATTTTAAGCTGAAAAATATTGGACATTTTCCGCCTCTAAATAATTTTTACATTCGGGCTTGTGTTTGCAGGGTAAACCCTACCATAAACGGTTTGTCGTAACTCAAAACAAATTTTAAAGGGCGTTAGGAACATCACGTGATCTACAGAAAGGTTGTTCTCAGTAGTGTACTTAGGGAGTTGGCTGAGCGTTAGCTATGCGTCAATAGTAGATAGGGACAGAGGGTATATTTATTATGTTCACAAGATCGCCCAATACCCAATAAAATAGGCCTAGTGTGGTCCCATTATCACCCGGTAATATTAAACCCCCCCCGGGGATTTCCTGGTATGACCTGATTACCTCCTTGTACATTCATCCGACACTGATGTGTTAACCCCCCTGGTAACATTATACCCCCCCAGGGAAATTTTCCATGCCATGACCTCATGTCCGAATTTTACCCAGTCACCCAAATCTCTTAACCCCCCCCCCACCTGGGAAGATCATGGATATGACCAGATACCCCCCTGGAGACTTATCCCCCGGTAACGTTAACCCCCCCTGGGAATTTGTTCATATGAACCAGGACTAATTCCCTGACGAAATTAAACCCCCTCTTGTTCTTAACCTCCTTTACATTAATCACCCACCCAGGGAATTTCTCGCCCTTTGACTAGATAGTCTCATGGTGATATTAAACCGCCCTTGTTCGTCTTAAAATACTGCGTGAGGTCGGTTTTTATTTGTTTATACTAAAACAATTCAAGATAGCTGACCCGTGCAGACTTTTTTCTCCGAGCTCATTTCTGGTAAACACCCTAGGTCGTAGATCAGATCTGAGGGCACAATCGAAAAGACAAAATTATATTTCCGAACAAGAATGGTCCAGTCACTTTTTGTCATATCTCTAACGGTTATCTCAAACAAAGTTTGCAAAATTCCAATCTAAACGCCCCATAGCGCCCATGGCATATTTTAAAAGCTCGTTTAAACGCTTTTTAGCGTGCTCAAGCATTTTATAGTGCTGACGAGTTTAATGGCATTCGAACTGGGTGACGCACAATTGAGACAACACCTCGATACACACATCATAAGCGTTGGGAAAAATGGGAAAATTGGAAAGAGTGATTGTGGAGTGTATGTGGGGCGACTGAATTTCCTGATATGTTTGTCTGGTCTCAATGTGGAGTGGGGGAAATATTTTGTGTTGGTGTTCCTCCATTCCGTCCATTCATTGTTGCTCCACAGGATCAATGTCACCAAGAACCGGGGCCAATTTCCACCCAATCCTCCCCTCCAATCCTCACCCTTCCCAACCTGGTCTCCATCTAACTCTCCAAGTACCCCCCAACTCCAGATACCACCACTTCCAAATGTCCTCTGACTACCTCCCCTACCAAACCACATCCATATTATAGAAAAATGACTATTGCTATACATTTTTGTAATGTTCTGGCAAAATAAAAAATGATTGATATGACTTTGATTTGATGTAATATATTATACAAACGCATGTGTAAACTGACTGTTGACTTGATACTCCACATCACGAATGATTCTAATTCTAACCTACTTCCAGATGAGTTAGAGGGACTTGAATTTTGGTACACAGATAGCTTTACCACGTGTTAACCACCAGGGAAAATCCCGAAAAGTGAGAAATTTTTCATTTTCAACCCCTCTAAAAAAAATTTCCCCAAACACTATCGCGCATTCTTTCACCCCTGCAGGCCATTTTTTGTTAAGCCCGATAGGCGAGAGCGATCACGTTGGAGCTAGCTCGGATCTGGACGGGAAAATTATGGCCAGTCAGGACATGAAGTGAAACTAACAAAAAAGGTTCTAATGACTTTTTGCTCTATCTTCCATGGTTAAGCCCGACAAAACGCTCGAACATTGAAATTCCAGAGAATCTTTTTTTCGATAAAAATAATTGTTTCAAGCACGACTAGCGGCCCGAAACCGTTGGGGTAGCTCAAATCTGATTGACGCCACCCCCCTCATCAAATTAGCAAATTGCGCGATATCTACAGAATGGGTACAGTAATTCCTTTTGCCCTATCTCGATTGGTTTGGCCGAAAAAAAAAAAACGTGATTATGTATCAAGTTTGTTGTAACTTTTACGCGAGAAAACAACTTTGTTTTTGGGGTCGATAGCAGTGGCCGAAACCATTGGTCGGAGGTCAAAAATTTGGACTAACGTTTTATTTAGGAAATAACGATGGGACTTACAAGAAAAAGGTCCAGTGGAACTTTTTACTATATTTCCCTTCCTTAGTTTGACCGCCCAAAATACGCGATTTAAGTCGAAAAATATTGGACACTTTATTCGCCTTAAAAAATTTACATTTCCCCGGGCTTGATAGCGGCCTAAACGGTTGGGTAGTAAACTCAAAACAAATTTTAAACGGGATTTAGGGAAATCAAAGTGATCTTACAGGAAAAGGAAGGTTCAGTGACTTAGGGACGTTGCGCTGAGGCGTTAGTAAAGGGCGTCAATAGGTGGATTGGGTCAGATGGTAATATTTATTATGCTTCACAGTACACAATACCCTTCTAAAAAAAAGGCCACAAGTGTGTCATTAACCCCCGGTAATATTAACCCCCCCCCGGGGTTTTCCTGGTTATGACCTGTTAACCTCTGTGTTACATTCAACCCCATGATGTGTTAACCACCCCATTGGTAACATTAAACCCCCCCCAGGGAATTTCCTGCAATGACTCATGTCCGAATATTTACCAGTCACCAATCTCTTAAACCCCAACCCCCCTGGGAAGATCCTGGTATGGGACCAGATAACCCCCTGGAGACTTATCCCCCGGGTAACGTTAATCCCCCCCTGGGGGGGGAATTTGTTCATTATGCACCAGACAATATCCTGGACGAAATTAAACCCCATCTTGTCTTTAACCTCCTTAAAATTAACTCACCACACCCAGGGAATTTTCTCGCTTGACTAGATAGTCTCATGGTGATATTAAAACCCCCCTGTTCGACTTAAAATTACTGCCTTGAGGTCGGTTTGTTTTTATTAAGTTTTATACTAAAAACAATGCAAGGATAGCTGACCCGTGCATGAACATTTTCTCCCGAAGCTCATTTCTGGCTATAACCATAGGTCGTAGAACATCAGATCTGAGGGCACAATCGAGATACAAAATTAAATTTCCGAAAAGAATGGGTCCAGTCACTTTTTTGTCATATCTCTAAACGGTTTAACCGCAAAATGCCCTCAAAGTCAAAAAGTTTTTACGAATCCGGTAAAAAAAATCTGATGAAAAAGGTCAATTTTTATAATCCTTGTCATTTACTTAATGTCCGGACTTATCAGTCACGAATTTCCGCTTATCCCCGAATTTGCAAGCGTTTACTTTGGGAGCCTGGGGGCGTAGCCCCCAGCGAGACGAAGGCGAAGTTCTAATATATTTACACAACGCCACTGTGTAACTGACTGACTGGACTCACTCACTCACGTATACTAATTCTCCTTAAGACCTACTTCCAGATGAGTTTAGAGACTTCGAAATTTGGTACACTGCAAAGCTTTTCCACGTGTAACCACCAGGAAAATCCCGAAACATGTGAGAATTTTTCATTTTCAAACCCTCAAAAAAAATTACCAAAAAATCGCGCCATTTACTTCACCCCCCTGATCAGGCATTTTTTGTAAGCCCGATAGCGGGGGCCGAACCGTTGGAGCTTTAGCTCGGATTCTGACGGAATAATTCATGGTCAGGAATGAAGTGAACATAACAAAAAAGGTCTGTCTAATGACCTTTTTGCCTCTATTCTTCCATGGGTTAAGCGGACAAAAAACGCTCGAAGCATTTGAAATTCCAGAGATTTTTTTCGATAAAAATAATGTTTCAAAAGCCCGATAGCGCCGCCGAAATCCGTTGGTCGTAGCTCAAATAAGATTGACGCCATCCAAATTAGGCTAATTGGCGCGATCTAACAGAAAAAAAGGTCCAGTAATCTTTTGCCCTATCTCGATTGGGTTTGGCCGAAAAAAAAAAAAAAAAAAAAAAAAAAGAAAACGTTGGATGTGATTAAATGTACAATTTTGTTTGTAACTTTTTACGCGAAACCTTTGTTTTTGGGGGCGAGGGGGAGGTTCGATAGCGGCGAAAACCATTGGTCTGGAGGTCAAAAAATAAGAAGCTAACGTTTTATTTAGGATATAAGATGACCTACAAAAAAGGCTCCAGTGACTTTTTTACTTATATTTCCCTTAGTTTGACCGCAAATAACGCCGATTAAGTGAAAAATATTGGACATTTTCGCCTAAAAATTTACTTTCCGGGCTTGAATAGAGGCCTAAAACGGCTTGGTAGTAACTCAAAAACAAATTTTATACGGGATTTAGGAAATCACGTGATTTACAGAAAGAGGATTCGAGTGGAATCGGGAGTTGGCTGAGCGTTAGCTAAGGCGTCACATCGAGTAGATAGGGACTGAGGAATATTTATTATGTTCACCAGACACAATACACTTTAAAAAAAGGCCCAAGTGTGTCATTAACCCACCAGGTTTAATATTATCCCCCCCCCGGGGATTTTCCTGGTATGACCTGATATCTCCTGTACATTACAACGCCCTGATGTGTTAACCCCCCTGGTAAACATTAAACCCCCCCAGGGTATTTCCTGCCCATGACCTCATGTCCGAATTTTTTTTTGTCCCAGTCACCAAATCTCTTAACCCCCCCCCCTGGGAAGATCCTGGTTTGACCAGTAAAACCCCTGGAGTAAGGATCTTATCCCCCGGTAACGTTAACCCCCCCTGGGAATTTTGTTCCATATGACCAGACAATAATTCCTGACGAAAATTAAACCCCCCTCTTCGTCTTAACCTCCTTAACATTAATCACCCAACCAGGGGAATTTCTCGCCTTGACTAGATAGTCCTCCTGCGTGATATTAAACCCCCTGTTCGAATTTTAAAAATTCTGCCTTGAGGTCGGTTTCTTATTTATGTTTATACTTATACAATTCTAGATAGCTGACCCGTGCAGACTTTTCTCCCGAGGCTCAATTTCTGGCTCTAAACCATAGGTCGTAGATCAGATCTGAGGGCAACAATCGAAAGACAAAATTAAATTCCGACATGAAAGGTCCATAGTCACTTTTCTGTCCTATTATCTAACGGTTATCTCACAACAAGTTGACAAATTCACACATCAAAAGTTTTTACGAATCCCAACGCCCAAGGCATTAAAGCTCCGTTTAAACGGTCAATTTTTAGCGTCTCAGTCATTTATTAGTGCTGACGAGTTTATGGGCATTCGAGATGGGTGACGCACCGAATTGGACACACTGATCAACCAGCGGTTGGAAAATGGGGAAATATTGGACAAGCAGTGAACTGTGGGAGCGAGGGTCGACTGTGGAATTTCTGTATGTTGACTGGTCTTCAATGTGCCAGAGTGATTGGTCCTAAATTATAGAAAAAATGAATTGCTATTACATTTTTGTAATGTTCTGGCAAAATAAAAATGATTTGATTTGATTTATTTGGATTTAATATTTATACAACCGCCAGGTGTAACTGACCTGACTGAATAACTCACTCAACGATACTAATTCTAACCTACTTCCCAGTCTTGAGTTAGAGACTTGAACAATTTGGTACACTGAATTAGCTTTCCACGTGAATCCACCAAGGAAAATCCCGAAAAAGTGAGAATTTTTCATTTTTCAACACCCTCAAAAAAATTCCCAAAAAAATCGCGCATTCTTTAACCCCTGCAGGCATTTTTTTGTAAAGCCCGATTGCCGGCGCGAACCGTTGGTGCTAGCTCCGGATATGACGGAACAATTCATGGTCAGGAATGAAGTGAACTACAAAAAAAATGGGTCTAATGACTTTTTTGCTCTATCTTCCATGTTTAAAGGCGACAAAACGCTCGGAACATTTGAAATTCCAGAGATTGTTTTCGATAAAAAATAATGTTTCCAAGCCCGATAGCGGGCCGAATACGTTGGTCGTAGACTCAAATCTGATTGACGCATAAAATTAGGCAAATTGCGCGATCTACAGAAAAAGGTCCAGTAATCTTTTGCCCTATCTCGATTGATTCTTGGCCGAAAATAAACGTGATTATGTACCAATTTTGTTGTAACTTTTTACGCGAAACTTTTTGTTTTTGTGGGTCGGATAGCGGCCGAAACCATTGGTCGAGAGGTCAAAATAAGACTAACGTTTTATTTAGGATATAAGATGACCTACAAACCAAAGGTCCAGTGAACTTTTTACTATATTTCCATTAGTTTGACCGCAAAACCGTAATTATAGTGAAATTATTTGGACATTTTCGACTAAAAAATTTACACCATTACGGGCTTGATAGCGGGCTCTAAACGGTTGGGTCGTAACTCAATAACAAATTTTTAAACGGGATTTAGGAAATCGCTCGACGTGATCTACAGAAAAGGTTCAAGTGGACTGCGGGAGTTTGGTGAGCGTTAGCTATGGCCGTCTAATAAGTAGATAGGGGGACAGAAGGCATTAAATTTTATTATGTTCACTGTATCAATACCCTCTATAAAAGGCCCAAAGTGGTGTCATTAACCCCCGGTAATATTTTAACCCCCCCCGGGGATTTCCTGGTATCTATGAAATGAGAACCTCCCTGTACATTCAACCAATGTTGTGTTTAAACCACCCTGGTAGCATTTATAAACCCCCCAGGGAATTTACTGCCTATGTACATCATGTACGAATCCGAATTTACCTCGGGGTAACCAATTCTCTTTACCCCCCACCCGCCTGGGAAAGATCTGGTATGACCAGATAACCCCCTGGAGGACTTATCCCCCGGTAACGTGTAACCCCCCCTGAGAGGAATTTGGTTTCATATGGACCATGACAATATCCTGACGGAAATTAAACCCCCCCCTCTTGTCTTGTAACCTCCTTTACATTAATCACACCACCATGGGAATTTCTCGCATTTGACTAGATTAGTCTATTTGGTGTTAGTTTAAATCCCCTGTTCGACTTAAAAACATGCCTTGAGGTCGGTTTTTATTATGTTTTATACTAAACAATTTCAAGATAGTCTGACCCGTGCTGACTTTTCTCCCGAGATCATTTTCTGGCTAAACCATATGGTCGTAGATCAGATCTGAGGGCACAATCGAAAGGACAAAATTAAAAATTTCCGACCAAGAAAGGTCAAGTCACTTTTTGTCATATCTCTAAACGGGGTTATCTAATATATATACGCCCATGTGAAAAAGACTGATCACCATCACTGACAGATATACTAATTCTAACATAGTTTTGAAAAGTGTAGAAAATTGAAATTTTGCACGCAGGTACCTATTACCGTGAAACCACCGGGAAAAGTCTGAAAACCGTACATTTTTATTTTTAAAAAACCCCTCAAAAAAATTCGAGAAAAATTTTTGCACATTTTTCACCCTTGCGGGCATTTCTTGTAAGCCCGATAGCGGGCGAAACCGTTTGAGCTATCTCGGATTTTGACAAAAAAATTCATGGTCAGGAATGAAGTGAACTACAAAAAAGGTCTAGTGATTTTTTTCCTATCTCTTGTGGTTAAGCGACAAAAACGCGAGAATATTTTAAAATTTCCAGAGATTTTTTCGCTTAAAAAATAATGTTTCGAACCGATAGCGTCAGAACCCGTTGGTGTAGCTCAAATCTGATTGACCCATCAAATTAGCAAATTGTGCCATCTACAGAAAAGGTCCAGTGACTTTTTGCCCTATCTCCAATTGGTTTGGCCGAAAAAACGTGATTATGTGCAATTTCTTTGTAACTTTTACGTGAAAATTTTGTTTATGCGGTCGATAGTGGCGAAACCATTGGTCGGAGGTCAAAATAAAACAAAGGTTAGATTTAGAAAATAATTTATGATCTACAAAAAAGGTTCAGTGTCTTTTTACTATATCCCCATTAGTTTGACCGCAAAACGCGATTAAGTGAAAAAATATTTGGAAAATTTTTGCCTACAAATTTACATTCCGGCTTTTGTAGCGGCCCTTTAAACGGTTTTTTTGGTTCCCCCCCCCCATAGCTCAAAAACAAATTTTTTTTTTATTTAGAGTTAGGAAATCACGGTTGATCAACAAAAAAAGTTTTATCAGTAAACATTTGTGCCCTATCTTTCAACGGGGTTTTTTGGCCCCGCATTAACGGGATTTTTTAAAACTATTATTTTTTTTTGAGTTTTTTTACGTGAGATTTTTGTTTTTTCTGGAGGCTTTTCTATTTTCCAAGACAAAATCCTATAACTTTCCAAGGCCGAAGAATTAAAAAAATTTGATTATTTTTCAAGTACAAAAATAAGGCGATCTACAAAACGGTCCAGTTGAACGATTTTGTTTTTTTTTTTACTCTAAAATCCTTCCATGGTTTTTAGCCCGTAAAAAACGTGGTTATGTTTTTTTTTATATTGAAACTTTCAACTTTAAAGAACTTTACCTTCCGGGTCCCTTCCGATAATTTGGGGCCCCCCGAAACCCCTATTGGCCCTAAGGCCTTTAAATGTACAATTTTTTTATTTTGTAAACTAGCTAATTTGATAGTAAAATCCCTACAAAAAAAGTTTTTTTCCAGTTACATTTTACGACTCCATTCTCCCATTCGTTTTGGGGCCCGACAAACGCCGTGATAAAGTAAAAAGTTTTTTTTTTTAAATGTTATTTTTCCTTCCCTAAAACATATACCCTTTCGGGATCCGATAGCGGCAAAACGTTTTTAATGTTTTAGAAATAAAATTAAAAATCGATTGTTTTATTTACAAAGTTAAATTTCCCAAATCCTAAATATTAAAAAGAAGCCATTGATGCCTTTAAATGCCCCTATCTCCCATCGGTTTTTGTTTCCCCCCTGCCAAAACGCGTTAGAAATTTTTTTTTTTTCTCGATTTTATTTTTATACAACAAAATTATTTTTTTATAACTCCTAAAACCCGAAAAATCCGGCGACCCCGAACGGTCCATCAATAGCTTGAAATGATTTGGTTTCCTTAGGTCCTGTTTAATTTATAAAAAAATGAAAAGGCGATCTACACAAAAAAGGTTTCCTTTTGCACGATTTGTAGCCCCAAAAAAATTCTCTATACGTTTAAACCTAGAAATCAAAAATAATAAATAAAAAAAATTAATAGATAGGGACCGGGATTGGCCGGTATTTTTCCCACCCGTTGGCAACACTTTTATTTAGTAAAAAGTAAAATTAGCCGGGCCCCCCCCCGAACAAGGAGGTTTTTATATCTAAATTCCTGGAGGCCAGAACACCCCCAAAAAACAAATTAATATTTTCCCTACAAGAAATGTCCGGCAGTCAACTTTTTTATCATATCTTTTCCAACGGTTTAAGCGACCAATACCTCAATCAAAAGTAAAAAGTTGGGGATTTTTCACGTATTGTAAAAAACTGAGTCTTATCCCTAATTACCCCTAAAACTCCCCCTTGGAAAGCCAGGTCCCCCCCCTCGGCCCTTATCTACCCATATAACGTGAACGTTCAAACAGGAGGGTTAAAAAACCCCTTAAGGCCCGTGTTGAAAAACCAAAAGCTTGTGATCTAAATTTTCGTAAATTTGGTAGATAGGGACGGGAAAAAATTTATTCCGAAATACAAAAACATTGTGAAGGCCCCAATTTGAGTTATTGGGGACCAGTACTTGATTAGTCTTCCAAGTTAATTGTTTCTTGTAAACTATTGTAATCATTGATTTTTTCACGGTACAGAGTAAGTAATTTTTCTTCTAACTCTTGTGATCATACATTTGTCCACGTTCCAGACTATTGTCGTTTTATTGCGTTGCCAAGGGCTCTTTTCATCAAGGGAACGAGCAGTTGTTCCGACGAGCAGAAACTCTCAGTGCACTGCAATTTCTGCTTGTGCCCTTGTGTGGAAAGTGCTTGGTTTGGGATTTTCTACAACGGCCATCGATACTATTCTTATCACTGGTGATCGTATTTACAAAACATTGCGAGATGAGAATCGTATGGGTGGAAACCGGTATTTGTCTCCTGATGAGCTTCCTACCGATTTTCTCATTCATGAACACTCCGTATCCGTTGTAGAAAATTTCCTATGTGCACGACGCTCTGTATCCTCTGGCAGCGGGAGATATGGACAATTGTATTTTATCTCTGTCCAATGTTTTGGAGGTTTTGATGGGCCGAGGATTTTGAAAACATTGGGTTTCTCTTCACTGGACAAACAGTACAGTTGCTTTTTGGCGCTCCCAGGAACAGCTGTACTTGTTTGATCTCATCCAGTGAATTGAGGACCGAGTGTACGATTTGGTCTGATGACTAAAATAACCTGGCCCGGCTGTTCCAGTGCGAAAACTATTCTGCACTAGCCACATTATTGTTATCAAATGCTGCTCTGGATGGGTCAGTGAGGCAGTTCACTGTAACTAGATTAAGATTTGGTTATGCCGGCCCTTAGTTACAGTGAACCAGTCCAGACCAATTCAGAAACATTTGAAACTATACCACATCCATTTGATACACGGTCTAAACGCCACAAAGAAAATGATTTTGAATATGTCAAAGCTAAAAACATCCCTTAGTAATTTCATCCCCATTAAAAAGTGTGATTAAATGTAAAACCTTTGGACGACCGAAGAAAATACGTCGGGGACGCCCTAAAACACTCACAACAACGAGAGACGAGCAAGTGAGGGGAGGCGAGCAAAGATCGTTCAGCGGAATCCTAAAATAAGGCGCGAAACAAATCGTAATATCTTTCAAAAAACCCCTAAATTCACAGAAAAGCAGTCCGTATTTATAGCCAACAGCATCCTAAAGTCAACAGAGAATCTGTTCGCCGATACGACGCGCAGCATCCTGAAGTCAACAGAGATGCTGTCCCCCGGGTTTTAGCCTACAACATCCTGAGGAAAAACAGGATGCTGTACACCGTTACAGTCAACAGCATCCTGAAGTCCACAGAGAAGCTGTACACCGTTACAGTCAACAGCACCCTGAAGTCCACAGAGAAGCTGTTCTTAGCTACGACAAAACAAACGCGGATGCACGTCGCAAAAGACTTCAAGGATTTCGTTGCATTAATCCTAAGTTACTGAACTTCGTCATTTCCAATTTCACTTGCTCGACTCATCGTTGCCCACGGGCAATGGCAATTGGAGTGGTGTTTTTGTTTTATAACGTTAACAGCTATAGACTGAAGAGAACTAGTCTCTGGGATGATGACGTCTTTATCTGCCTCACTGCAAGCACCTCTGTTCGGGGGAAGAAGAGGGGATAGAAAGAAATGGTGTTGCGGCGAGGGGCCTACAATGTAAACAAAGTTGCCGCCTCTAAATGCACCGTTCTATTCTTAACCGCCGCTTTCTCGACAGAGCGCGTGCTTACAATGACCTCTTTGCTCTCTGTGCCCCTAGAAATTTCAGGCGGATACCGGCACCCAAGTGGCCTCCTTTCTTCAAAATCGAAGGTAGGATGTAACACCAGGTTGTACAGCTTGGACGCCCCCGCCAAAAGGTTCGTTACTGCGGGTGTGGGGGTCGTCCAATTCGTAAACGGTTGCCGCATGTATATTGGATCGATGGTGGGAAGGGGGTAAAACGCAGGAACATAGCCATGGCTAAGATCGCTTTGATGGGCGACATAACTGACGGCCATCTACCAATCACTTGTATTCATTAAATCCACATGTTTCGTGAATTTAGGCGGATTGAGTAATTGAAGCCCTCGATCATTGCTCACTGGAAGTCAAGGCTGACAAGTCGAAGTAACTCATCGGCTATTTTTCTTGGTTGACAGGCATAGAGGGTATTGATGTGCACGCGCGTTTGCTTAGTTGTGATGACGCAGTCATTGAGCCTCGTCGGGCTCACCCGTCTGGACAAAGTGGGGCGCGGGAAGACCTTCTACCATTCGGACCTCTTTTGTCCTCTGAATGGAAGCCCCTTCCAGTAACCCACTTCCTCTATCCGCAAGGCACTTTTGGGTTGGCACATTCGGCATTGCTGGATAATAACGGGAAAAAAAGCTTTCTCTGGGTTAAATAACTATGCACGTTGGTCTTCTTTGCTCCTCCAATCCTCGTTTTTCTTATCTTGGGCGTCTTTCTCAAAGCGTGGCAGGTCGGTTTGTTTGGCGAGGTTTGTTGAAGAGGAGAGACTTTCGTTTTTATAAGATTTTCACAGACTAAGTCACTCAGCCCAAATAATTGCCATGCGGATAGGACAACTGAAAACGAGCTTCTTAAACGCTCACCGCAGCTAGTGGGTCCGGCAGGAAGGCAGGTTAGAGATGACATCGCTCGGGATTTTGAAAAAGTCCAAGGCGAGGGGTGGGGGCACAGCCTGGCGAAAAGATTTTACCTCCCAAGTTCACGTTTTTCTGGTGGGACCATGGGTACTATTGAAGATAACCACTACGAAATACGCGAGGGCTCTCGTATCACGTCTCTGGGTTTCACCCAACGTAACTTTTCTTACGTTTACGTATAGCGCTACTTGGAAAGAGGAACAAGAAGTGCGTGTCCCCACGGCAAGTGGACGCCAGTGACCCTAGCACGGGCTTGCAGAGTTTTTTGGATTCCAGATATAAACTTTCTAGTGCCTTCTACGAGATCTGGCGGAGCGGAGGCGTTGCTTCGGCTGCACAGAGATTTATTAGTCTACGTCATCCGAAATGCAAAATGAGGGGCCTTTACTCCCGCCAACATTGTGTTTTAGATTGGACGGAGTCGGTCCAGTACAAGCAGAACGAGATCGACTCTGTAATCCGCGCAGACATCCCCCTCAGGAAAGAAGAAGGCCGGGTGGAAGGACTCAGGGAAGTTGGTGTCTTTTGCAGCACATGATCCAACGGTCCTTTTGGCACTGATCATCGCACCGACTTCCTGTGCTGGGACGCTGTAAAGGGTCACTGTTTCAAAGTTTTATCCCAAGCCTTCGTGCCAGACCATCACGTAGACGAAAAAGAGGTTTTGTACAGTACAGACGAGACTTGGTAATACTGATCAAATTATGTCACGCAACAGGTCTGTTGCTGTTCCGATGGATGGGGGTTCCCTTTTAACGCCCACTATTGCTGGTTTTGAAACCCATATTAACTTGGAACTTGCGTTACTCGTCGTGTCATAAAATACTTATTTAAAACCTGATGAAGGGGGATCCCCTTTAAAACGTCACGTTACACCTTTGTGGCAACAAAAAGACGAGGTAGAAAATTGTGACTAGGAATGGTTGGTGCAAGCGACGCTTGCTGGGGGTCTCTTGGACTTTTCAATCTCCAAATCAGAAAACCCTCGGTCGAGTTCTACCTGTTATCTTGAGGGAAAGCACTGTGTATTTTGTCCCGGGATTGACGACGCAATTGTAGATCAAGTTCCAGTTATTTTCTGTACTTTAAAGGCCCGTTGACAACTCTTCGCAAAAGACTATCAAACTTTTTTTGAAAAATTCATTTTACACGTGAAACGACCTAACACGGAAGAATTTACACACATACAGATGGAAAAACCTTTATCACTGCTCGCCAGCGTGGAGAGAAGGTATGCGGGGTTTTTTGGGTCTCGCCCAATCGTGGTGAGCTGTACTCCCCTGCGGATCCCCCTGATGTCCACGCCTTGCCGCGGCTACTGGGGCATCCTGTCACGGGGTTTTGGTCCTGGCTGCCCCACGTTTCAGGAGGTTTTGTCGTCATTCGGCTTGGGGGGGGATGAAGATGACCCCGGGGGGGAAAGCACTGCGGGAAAACCTTGGGGGGTTTTTGGTTTTGCTACAAGACTGCGTTTTTTCTTTGTGCTACTCTAAAAACATGGGTGCTCCCGCAGCTCTTTGTGGGACGTTTTCCGCGACACACTATGCGAGGACCACTTGGAAAAAACCCCCGCTTGACCCAGAAAAAGCATACAAACTGTCTTTAATTGAAATAAAATAAAAGCTACGTCGACAGGGATTTTTTTGGGTTGGAAGGGGGTTCTCCCCGATGCCGGGGTTGGCCCAAAAACAAAAAGGGGGAAGGGGAGCTGTTGGACTAGGGGGGAAACCAACCCCGGGCCATTGTGGGGGGTTTTGGGGAACCAAAAGCTCTCAGGGGTTTTCAGAGACGCGTTCTACAACCGTTCTTCCCCCTTTTCGAAACCCCCGGGGGTTCCGCCGAACTTCGAGGGTCATCTTCCTAAAAGGGGTCCCGGGGGATATGGAAAAACATCCCTCCTTCGTGTAAAAACTGGCACACGTGTTTTAGGGTTTTGGGCAGGTTGCCCTACCGGGGCGCCAGTTCGGGCATTGCTGCCGGGAATACCCCGGGGGGATCAACAGCCCAAGCATGTTTGGCTTGCTCGTCTCGGCGGGGAAGGGGGCCTTTTTGGAACAAACCCAAAACGGCCCCCACCCCCGGGGGAAATGTTCGGGGGCCCCAAAAGCTCATCGTCTTTGAAAAAGGCCCCCAAGGCCCCCATCGCCCCCATCTTCGATTTTCCTCGACCGCTCACTTCGAGATCTCAAAAACCGCGATGACCCTTTTTGGGAGGAAATTTTCTTTCTGTGTCTGGGGACTTCGGCAGATCCCCCCCGTTGTTGTAAAAGCCACGGAGGGAAAAGCTGCCTTTTGTTTTGGTTTCTCTTCGGGCCCTGGGGGTTTTTTGGCGACTTTTTCCCCTTTCCTTTCCCTTTGCCCCCCCCCCACCAGGAGGGGGCTTTTTCCCGTTGATACTCGATTCCCCTTCTCGCGTAGGCAACGGCACTTTCCCCGCCCAAAAAATTTCGGGGGGGGGAAAAAGAGAGGGCCCCGCTCTTATTCTGGGGCCGGAAAAAAAAAATTTTATTTTTAAAATTCCCCTTACAAGCCCTAATCTCCAAAGTTTCCCTGTTGAAGTCCTCCCGCGCCCCCTTTTCATTTTTGCTCGTCCCCCCGCCCCTCTTTACCATGAATGTAAAATTTAAAAAGGGAAAAAACAAAAACTTTTATCCTAGACCCCTTTGGGGCGGTCGGCTTCATGATTTTAGAAGCCCCCGGGGCTTGTGGACATGGGGAACGTTTATCTTTTGGGGTGGGAAAATTCCTTGCTAAACCAGGCTACGGCCCAAAAGGGTTTTTCCCCGATCACGTACTGGGGACTTAAGTTTTGGTTTCAGTGTGTTAATCTTTTAGGAATTTAACCCCTCGCCGACGGACTCTTTTAACCCCGGCACTAAGGTCATTGGGAGGCCCCAAAAAACCAAAAAGGTTGGCCCCCCGTCGGGGCCCCCTCAGGGGCGCGAAACCCCACCCCCTTTTTCCAGAATAATGTTTTTGGTTCCCCGTCTTTTAAGGGGGTTCCCCTTTTTCTTGTCCGTCGACGTCATTTCCTTTGGGGGGGGGGTTTTTTTGGGGGGGACCGGTCATAAAAACCCCCGGTCGGGGCAATCGATCTTGTAGGAGTCGATCTTCCCCACTGACTGTTTTCCCCCCGGCCAGTTTTTCGCCCCCTTAAGTGGGGGTTCGACCCCCGGGGGACATCGTGGCCTTTTTCCCCCCCCAGATAGGGTTTTCCCCATGAAGTCGCTTACGCAAGGGGAAAATCGTGTACAGCGAATTTTTTTGAAAAACCCGTTTTTCCGGGGAGTAGGCTGGGGACCTGCCCAAACAAAACCCCCCTCGTGATTGACTAGGCAGTAGGCTGGGGGCCCCCCCAAAAAAAAAACTCCCCGTCGGGGATTGACTAGGCAGGGGCTAGGGGGGCCTGCCGAAAAAAAACCCCCCGTCGTGTTTTGGGGGCTGGCAGTAGGGGCTAGAGGGCCCCCCCAAAACAAAACTCCCGTCGGTGTAAATAGGTTTTCCGTAAATTTGTAAAATATTAAATAATCCCCCTTCGGATTGAAAAGGATTTTGGCTAAAAGGGCCTGCCAAAAAAAACCCCCTGGGGGGGGGGGAAAAAATTTTTTTCCCAAAAATTTTTGTAAATTTAAAAAAACCCCCCTTTTGATTGATAAGGCGGAGGCAAGGGGGGCCTCCCCAAAAAAAAAATCCTCGTCTGTGTAAAAAAGGGGGTTTTTTCTTTAAAAAAAAAGGTTTTTCTACTTTTTCCCCGGGCCCCCCCCTGGCGGAGATGGTTTTTTTTAGGCATGCTTAAAAAAACATTGACAAACAAAAAGGGCAAAAAAACCCCTTATAACAAAAAATAAGTTATTACCAACTCTTTGGGGCAAAAGTTATTACACAACAAAAATTTCCCCAAAATTTTTCAAAACGATATGAGAAAACACCCCTTAACCAAAAAGATAGCTGAAAATTTTGTTTTAATAAAAGGTCTCTGGGGTTTCCGGGGGCCCCCCCCGGGGGCGGACGGAAAAATGTCATGCATGCTTTTTAAAACATTATAAAAAAATAAGGGGGGAAAAACATTATCAACAAAAATAAGTTTTTCCAAAAATCTTGACAAAGGGGTAAAAAAAAAACTAAATGTGAAATTTGCAAACGATTTGAAAAAAACATCAAACCAACGATAGTTTGTAATTCTTTAAATTTTAATATATGGTTTTTTGGTTTTAATTTTTTCCCAATTTAAAGCATTGACAAACTAACGGACAAAAAACAGTTTAAAAAAACCTTTAAGTTAAAACCCCCAAACCATTTGTCACAATAAATATCCAAAATTTTTACCGTTTGAGTGGACAAAAATTAATCAATGATTTTTGAAATTTTTCGGTTAATAGTATATAGTCTCCGTGTTTGCCCCCCTTCCCCCGGGCCCCGAGCTGGATTACGTCTTTTTAACATTTCAAGCATTAAAAAAATTTTAAAGGCCCCAAAAAAACGAAAAAAAATTTTTAAAAAAACCCCCCGAAATAAATTTTAAAAAATTTGGGCACAAATTATTTTAAAAAAAATTTTTGGTTAAAGTTTATAGTCCCCTTTTCTGGCCTTTTTTTTTTTGGGGGGGGGGGGTTCCCCCGTGGGGGGGGGGGTTCCCCATTTCAAACCCCATTAAAAAATAAGGGGAAAAAACAAAATTTTTATCGATTTAAAGGGGTTGGGGCTAGCACTTTAATATGACACAAGTACACTCGTTTGTATCGCTAATTCTCTGAACTTGCAATTTTATGGGGAAAACAATATTAATTAAGGGGGGTAATAATATATGGTTCAATGAGAAAAAATTTTAAAACCAAAAAAAAATTGGGGGCCCAAAATTGGAGAAAAACACGCAAAAAAAAAGTAAATTTTAACTTTTTTTCCCAATCAATACACAAAAGGGGACCAGTAAAATTTTAAAATTTAAAAACGAAATTGTTCCAGGTATCAATTTAATCACCGAATAAAAAATACTTTCTAAATTTTTTAAAAAGTATTATCAGGACTTCTGTTTTTGAGACCGGCTTTTACACTATTGTAAGAAAATTTGGGGGGACAACCACGGGCAAAAAAAAAATTTTTCCCCCTCAAAATTGCTTTTATTTTTTGGGTTTTCCCCTTTTTTTGGGGTTTTGACAAACAACCCCAGGCAAAAAAAAAATTTTTTAATAAAAAAAAAGTTAATAGCAAAAAAAATTTGATATAAGATATGTACAGAAAAATCTCCCAACTTGCACACATGATGCGAAAAAATTTTTTGTAACGATTTTTACTGCTATCGGCCCCCAAACCCCCAATTTTCACGAAAAAAAATTTAAAAAAAATTTCGAGAAAACGCGTTTCACGGCCTCCCCCAAAGGGGGATACAGCAAAATATTTTTTAAAATTCATTGTGCCCCCCCCTATACACAAAAAAATTGTTTGAATGTGTTTTCCCCGAGAAAGGATACAGTTAAAGCTTTCAAAACTAAGGGGGGAAAAATTTTTTTCAACTAAAAGGGTTTTAGTAACAAAATTTTACAGAAATTTTATGCAGAAAAATTCCCCCAAATTGAAAAACGTAATGTGAAAAAAAAATTTCCCCAAAAAGTTATTCCCCAAACCTTTTTTACACAATTATAAAACAACAAAAATTTTTACACGATTTTGGTAAAAAATCTTAAAAAAACGTTTCTGAAAAATTTGTTTAAAAATATATGGTCTCAGTTTTTTCCGGCCCCCCCGGGGGGAGACTGGATAGTCGTGTTACAGTAAAAGAAAAATTTCTAAGGGGGAAAAAACAGTTTTTGAGAAAAAGGGGTTACTAGAAAAAATTTTTTACAAAAAATATATGTCCCAAAATCTCTCAATTTTTCACACTTTTTTTCTTTTAAACCCCGTTTTAGAAACGGTTTGACCGCTATCGGACCCGAAATTAATTTTTTTAGTAAACATTTAAAGAATTTCGCACGTAATCGCTTTTTTGGGGCCCACCCAAGGGAAAATACACAAAAATATTACTTAAAATTTTTTTGGGGAGACCACATTTTACACTAAATTTTTTTGATAAGGGGGGGTTCCCCTGAGAAAGGACAAGTTGGGGACACGAAAAAATTTAAAACCTCAAGTCCGAATTTAACCAAAACCCCCAATCCCTCCGGGGGCCCAAAATTTTGTTATCCCAATTTTTAAAAAGGCCCTTTTAGGGGGGCCCTGGGGGCTTTTCGTAATTTTTTAAAACTTTGTTTCTAGAGTCGATAGGGCCAAAAGGTTATTTAGTTTTAAAGTAAACTTTTTTTTGACTAAAAATTGATGAGATATAAAAAAAGGTTTTTATAATTTTTGTTGTATAATTACCCCAAAAAAAAGCTATAAATAGGAAATTTTGTGGGGGGGTTTTGGGAATTTTTGGATTTTAAAATTTTTTATGTGACGAAAAATTTGTGTAATTCATTCCAGATTCAGTTTGCAATTGCTTTGGGGAAGTTAAAAAGGGGGAATAAAACTCCACTTAAAAAACTGGCTGAGCGTTAGTAAGCGTCCAAAATAGGTAGGGGCAGAGCACAAAATTTTTTTTATGTTCACAGACACAACCCCCCCCTAAAATAGGCCCAAGAGTGTAATTAAAAACCCGGTAATTTAAAAACCCCCCCGGGGTTTCCGGTTTGACCTGATAAAAACCCCTGGTACATTAAAACCCCCCCGTGGGTTTTTCCCCCCCCGGTAAAATTAAATCCCCCCAGGGGAAAAACCCCCGGGATGGGCCCCTTTTTGAAAAAATAACAATCACCAAAAATTTTTAAAACCCCCCTTGGGGGGAAAATTTGGGTAAAACCGATAACCCCCTGATGTCTTAAAACCCTTGTAAAAATTTAAACCCCCCCCCCCCCGGGGGGAAATTTCCTGGGGTTTACCCCAAAATCCCCCTTTAAAAAAAACCCAAAAATCTTTATAATAGAAAATTTGGGAAAAAGGGAAAATTTCCCCCCCATCCCCGAATTTGCAAGCGTACTTTTTGGGGGCCCCGGGGGGGTAGCCCCCCGAGCCCCAAGGGGGGGGTTTAATATATATACATCCCCCTGTGTAACTGACTTGGAAAAGGGGAATCACTCACTCACGTATACTAATTTAACCTACTTCCAGATGGGGTTAGAGCTTGAAATTTGGTACACAGATAGCTTTTTTCCCCGGGGGAAACCCAGGAAAATCCAAAAAAATTTGGGGGAATTTTTTTTTTTAAAACCCCCAAAAAAAATTTTTCCAAAAAAAAACGCGCATTCTTCACCCTGCGGGGATTTTTTTTTTAACCCCCATAGCGGGCAAACCCGGGTTTTGGAAACTAGCTCGGATTGAGGGGGAAAATTTTTTGGCGGGGAAAAAAATGGGAATTTTCAAAAAAGGTCTAAGGGGCTTTTTGCTTATCTTCCTTTTGGTTAACGAAAAACCCCTTTTGAAAAATTTGAAATTCCAGAGTTTTTTTTGAAAAAAATTTTAAGTTTCAACCCCCATAGCGGCCGAACCTTTTGGCTTTGCTAAAATCTGTTTACCCTTTTAAATTTTTGAAAAATTCGCAAAACTACAAAAAAGGGTTTTCCTTTTAACTTTTGCCCTATCTCGTTTGGGTTTTGGGCCCCAAAAACGGTTTTATGTACAATTTTTTTGAAAAATTTTACGCGAAACTTTTGTTTTTGGGGTGGGGTTGGGGGGAAAAAAACCTTTGGCGGGGTCAAAAAAAGACAAAAGTTTTATTTAGGAAATAAGATGACCTACAAAAAAGGCCCCGTGACTTTTTACTTTTTTTCCCCCTTGTTTGACCCCAAAACGGGGGTTAAGTGAAAAATTTTTGGACATTTTCGCCTAAAAATTTACTTTCCCCGGGTTGGGGTACCCGGGGTAAACGGTTGGTCGTAATTTTAAATAAAATTTTTTTAAAGGGGTTTGGGAAAAACCGTGATCTACAAAAAAGGGTTATCATTTCGGGAGTTGGCTGGCGTTAGTAAGGTCAATAGTAGATAGGGACAGGGAAAATTTATTATGTTCAAAAGAAACAATCCCCCCTTTTTAAAAAAGGCCCAATGTGTCTTTAAACCCCGGGGGAATTTTAAACCCCCCCCCGGGGGGGTTTCCTTTTATGCCCCCAAAACCCCCCTGTACTTTAAACCCCCCTTTTGGGGAACCCCCCCCCGGAAAATTTAAAACCCCCCCCGGGAATTTCCTCCCCCGGGGCCTTTTATGCCCCAATTTTACCAGTCACCAAATTCAAACCCCCCCCGGGAAGATCCTGGTATGCCCCGAAAAACCCCCCGGGGGACTTATCCCCGGGGGAATTTTAAACCCCCCCCGGGAAATTTTGTTCATATGCCCGAAAATTTCCCTTTTACAAAATTTTAAACCCCCCTTGTTTTAAACCCCTTAAATTAATCACCCCCCGGGAATTTCCCCTTTTACTAGATAGTCCCCCGGTGATATTTAAACCCCCCCCGTTCGCTTAAAATATCCCTTTGGGGGTGGGGTTTTTTTTTATGTTTTATACTAAAAAATTTTAAGATAGCCCCCCTTTCAGTTTTTTTCCCCCCGGGGTCTTTCTGGCTAAACCATAGGTCGTAGATAAGATTAAAAGGGACTTTTAAAAGGGGAAAAAATTTAAAATTTTCCCCACAAAAAAGGTCCAGCCCCTTTTTGTAAAAACTCTAACGGTTATCTAATTTTTATACAACCGGGGTGTGTAAATGGGGCTGGGGTGACTGACCCCCCTCACCCCCTCAGTTACAAAAAATTTAAAAATTCCCGGGGGAGTTTGGGGGGTTGAATTTTTTGGCACAGATGGCTTTCCCGGGGTAACCCCCAGGAAAAAACCCCCAAAAAATGGGGGAAATTTTTTAAATTTTTTAAAACCCCTCAAAAAAAAATTTCCCAAAAAAAAGCGCATTCTTCACCCCTTTTAGGCATTTTTTGTAAGGCCGATAGCGGGCGAACCGTTGGAGCTAGTCGGATCTGACGGAAAATTCCCTTTTGGCAGGAATGGGGAAGGGGGAATACAAAAAAAGGGGGTTTTTAAGACTTTTTGCTTAATCTTTTCCCCGGTTTTTGGGGAAAAAACGCTCGAAAAATTTGAAATTCCCCAGATTTTTTCGACAAAAAAAAGGGGTTTAAGCCCCCTTTGGGGGCCGAACCCTTGGTCGTAGCCAAAATGATTTTCCCATCAAATTTGGGGAAAATTGGGGGGATCTACAGAAAAGGGTTTTCCGTAACTTTTTTTCCCCATCTCCCCTTGGTTTGGGGCCAAAAACGTGTTATGTAAATTTTGTTTTTTAAATTTTACGCGAAACTTTTGTTTTTGGGGTCGATAGCGGGAAAACCCCTTGGTCGGGGTAAAAAAAGGAAATTTTAAGTTTTTTTTTGGAAATTTTAAATGACCTTCAAAAAAAAAGGCCAGTGGATTTTTTTTATTTTTTTCCCCAGTTTTGGGCCCCAAAAAAACGATTAAGTGAAAAAAATTTGGGCATTTTTTCCTAAAAATTTACATTCCGGGGGTTTTTTTGCGGCCCCCAAAAGGGGGTTTGGTTTTTAAAAACCCCAAAAAAATTTTAAAAGGGGAAAATTTTTAAAATCAGTGATTACAAAAAAAGGTTTTGTCATTGGGGGGGGGCTGAAACGTTAGCTAAGGTTAATAGTAGATAGGGGGGAAAGGAAAATTTTTTATGTTCAACCAAAAACAATACCTCTAAAAAAGGGCCCCCCAAGGGTGTATTAACCCCCCGGAATAAAATTAACCCCCCCCGGGGATTTCCTTTTGGATGACTGATAACCTACTGTACAATTTAAACTGATGTGTTAAAAACCCCCCCCCCCTTAAAAAATTTAAAACCCCCCCCCGGGAAAATTTTCCGCCCCGACCTCATGTCCGAATTTTTTCCCGTCACCCCAAACTTTAACCCCCCCCCCGGGAAGATCCCGGGATGACCAGATAACCCCCCCGGGACTTATTCCCCGGTAACTTTAACCCCCCCGGGAAAATTTTCTTGACCAGCAATTTTTTTTACGAAATTAAACCCCCCTTTTTCCCCTTAACCCCTTAAAAAATTTAAACACCCCCCAGGGAATTTTGCCCTTTATTTTTTTGTTCCTGGTGATATTAAACCCCCTTTGACTTAAAAAACTGCCTTTTTGGTCGGTTTTTATTAAAATTTTATAAAAAAATTAAGATAGCTGGGGCCCTGCAAAAATTTTCCCAGTTTCTGGCTAAACCTAGGGGGGTAATCAGATCTGAGGGCACAATGGGAAAACAAAATTAAAATTTGACAAGAAAGGCCAGTCACTTTTTTCATATCTCTAAAAGGTTATCTAATATATATACAACCGCATGTGTAACTGCCTTTCTCACTCAGTATTTTTAATTCTAACCCATTTCCCGATGAGTTGAGACTTGGGGAAATTTGGGAAAACCAGTAAATTTCCCCGTGTAAAACCCCCAGGAAAATCCCGAAAAGGAAATTTTTTTATTTTAACCCCCAAAAAAAAATTTCCCAAAAAAAAAGGCATTCTTTTTCCCCTGCAGGGATTTTTTGTAAGCCCCATGCGGGGAACCGTTGGAGCTAGCTGGATTGAGGAAAAACATGGTCGGAAGAAGGAATACAAAAAAAGGGGAAAAACTTTTTGCTCTATCTTCCCCGGGTTTTTTTTGACAAAAGCTGAACATTTGAAATTCCCGGATTTTTTCGAAAAAATAATGTTTTTAACCCATTGCGGGCCCAACCTTTTGGCGGCTCAAAAATTATTACCCCCCAAATTGCAAATTGCGCGATCTACAGAAAAGGCCCGTAATTTTTTGCCCCCTTTCGAATTTGGGGTTTGCCCAAAAAAGTGATTTTTTTACCCAAATTTTGTTGTAACTTTTACGCGAAACTTTTGTTTTTGGGGTCGTTTGCGGCCAAAAACCCCCTTTGGGGGGGTTTTAAAATAAGACTGAGTTTTATTTGGGGGAAAAAGATGACCTAAAAAAAAGGGTTTTCCGTGACTTTTTACAAATTTTCCCCCTTTTTTTTCCCCAAAAAAGCGTTTAAAATTTAAAATATTGGACATTTTCGCCTAAAAATTTCCCCTTCCCCGGGTTGATAGGGGCCCCAAAAAAAGGTTGGTCGTAACTAAAACAAAATTTTAAACGGGATTTAGGAAAAAAAGTAAAACTAAGAAAAAGGGTTTTAGGGGGTTTTTGGTATTTTTGGTGAGCGTTAGCTAAGCGTCAATAGTAGATAGGGACAGAGGAATATTTATTATGTTCACGCCCCCAAACCCCCCTTTTTAAAAAGGCCCAAGTGTGTCTTTAAACCCCCCCTTTTTTTAAAACCCCCCGGGGGGTTTTTTGGTATGCCCCGAAAAAACCCCTGTAAAAATTAACCCCCCGATGTTTTAAACCCCCCCGGTAACTTTAAAACCCCCCCCGGGGAATTTTTGCCATAAAAAAATCATTTTCCAAATTTTTTTAAAAATCCCCAAAAATTTTTTTAACCCCCCCCCCCCGGGAAGATCCTGGTACGACCAGAAAACCCCCCCCGGAGCTTACCCCCCCGGTAACTTTAAACCCCCCCCGGGGGAATTTTCATAGGGGCCAGACAAAAATTCCTGACAAAATTTTTAAACCCCCCTTGTTTACCCCTTAAAAAATTTTTCACCCACCCAGGGAACTTCTCCCCCCTTAAAATAGATAGTCCCCTGGTGATTTTAAAACCCCCCCGTTCGATTTTTAAAAACTGCCTTGAGGTCGGTTTTTATTATGTTATATAAACAATTCAAAATAGCTGACCCGTGCAGACTTTTCTCCCGAGCTCATTTTGGCAAAAAACCAAGGTCTTTGATAATTTTGGGGGGCAAAAAGGGGAAAAAAAAAATTTAAATTTTTGAAAAGAAAGGGGCCCGTCACTTTTTTCGTATTTTAACGGTTATTTTAAAATATATAAAACCATGTTTAACTGACGGGGTCACTCACGTATACTAATTCAAACCTATTCCAGATGAGTTAGGGGACTTAAAATTTTTTGGACAAAATTTGTTTCCACGTGAAACCCCCAGGAAAACCCCCCAAAAATGAAAATTTTTTTTTTTTTTAAAACCCCCAAAAAAAATTCCCCAAAAAAAACGCGCATTCTTCCCCCCCGGGGGGTTTTTTTTTAAAACCCCATAGGGGGGGCAAACCCGGGGTTGGGCTAGCTGGGAAAACTGACGGAAAATTCATAGTCGGGAAAAAGAAGGGGGAAACCCCCCTAAAAAAAAGGTTTTAAGGGGCTTTTTGCTCTACTTTCCGGTTTTAAGGGGGCCCAAAAGCTGAACATTTAAAAACCCGAGATTTTTTGGGGTAAAAAATAATTTTTTTAAACCCCTTAGGGGGGCCCCCCCTTGGTGTAGCCAAATCTGATTGACCCATAATTACCCCAAATTCCCCCTTTACAAAAAAGGGTTTTGAAAACTTTTCCCCCATCTCGTTTGGGTTTTGGGGGCCAAAAAAAAAAGGGGGTTTTGTACAATTTTTTTTAAAAATTTTTCGCAAAAAATTTTTTTTTTTTGGGGCGATAGCGGAAAAACCCTTGGGTTTTGGAGGTAAAAAAAGGGGCTCCCCTTTTTTTTTGGGAAAAATAAGATAAAACCACAAAAAAGGTCCAGTGATTTTTTAAATTTTTTTTCCCCCTTTTTTTCCCCCCAAAAAAGGTTTAAAATAAAAAAAATTTTTTGGCATTTTCCCCCAAAAATTTACATTCGGGCTTGAAGGGGCCCCAAAAAGGTTGGTCGTAAAAAAAAAAAAAATTTTTAAAAATTTTTTTGGAAATCACGTGATTTTTCAGAAAAAGGTTCAGTGACTTCGGAGTTGGCTGAGCGTTACCCCAAGCGTCAAAAGTGAGGGGGGCAGAGGATTTTTTATTATTTTCCCAAAACAAAATTTTCCCTCAAAAAAAAGGCCCAAAAAGGGCCCCTTAAACCCCCCCGGAATAAAAACCCCCCCCGGGGGGATTTCCGGGTTTTGACCTGAAAAACCCCTGTAAATTAAACCCCCCGATGGGTTAACCCCCTGGTAAATTTAAACCCCCCCCGGGAAATTTTTTCCGCCATGACCCCATGTCCGAATTTTACCAGTGGGCCCAAAAATTTTAAACCCCCCCCCCCCCGGGAAGATCCTGGTACGCCCCGGGTAACCCCCTGGGACTTATCCCCGGAAAATTTTTAACCCCCTTTTGGGAATTTTCATATGACCAGACAATATCCTGACAAAAATTAACCCCCCCCTTTTTTTAACCCCCCTTTAAAATTAATCACCCCCCGGGGAAATTCTCCCCTTTGATAGATAGTCTCCTGGGGGATTTTTAAACCCCCGTTGATTTAAAAAATCTCCCTTGGGGCGGTTTTTTATTTTTTACTAAACAATTCAAATGCTGCCCCGTGCAGACTTTTCTCCCGGTCATTTTTTGGCTAAACCTAGGTCGAGATAGATCTGAGGGAAAAAGGGAAAGGAAAAAAAAAATTTTTGACAAAAAGGTCCAGTCACTTTTTTTCTATCTAACGGTTTTAATTTAAAAAAACCCCAGGAAAATGACTGCTACCCCAGTATTTTATTTAACCATTTCCCCGATGAGTTAGAGATTGAAAAATTTGGACACAGATAGCTTTCCCCGTGAAACCCCAGGAAAACCCCAAAAAAATGAGAATTTTTAAAATTTTACCCCCAAAAAATTCCCAAAAAATCGCGCTTTTTCCCCCCTGCAGGCATTTTTTGTAAGCCCATGCGGGGAAACCCCTTGGGCTGGGGTGGGGTCTGCGGAAAAAATTTGTCGGGAATTTTAAATGAATAAAAAAAAGGCTAATGATTTTTCTCTTTTTCCAGGGTTTTTTAAGCACAAAACGCTCGAACATTTAAATTTTTTTTTCCCGAGTTTTTTTTGATAAAAATAATGTTTCAAGCCGTTAGCGGCCGCCCCTTGGGGGGTGCTAAAAACTATTCCCAAAAATTAAAAAATTCCGATTTTTCAGAAAAGGTCCGAAAATTTTTGCCCCTTTTTTGTTTGGGTTTTGGGCCAAAAAAAGTGATTAGTAATTTTGTTGAAATTTTTTCGCGAAATTTGGGGTTTTTTTGGGCGAAAGCGGCAAAAAACCCTTTGGCGGAGGTCAAAAAAAGATACGTTTTATTTGGGGGAAAAAGTGCCTACAAAAGGTCCGTAAATTTTTCTTTTTTCCCTTGGGGTTTACCCAAAAAACATTAAGTGAAAATTTGGCATTTTGCCCAAAAAAAATTCATTCCCCGGGGATAGGGCTAAAGGTTGGCGTAAATCAAAACAAAAAATTTTTAAAGGGATTTAGGAAAAACCCCTGATCTCAGAAAAGGTTCGTGATTCGGGGTTGGCCGGGGGTTGCTAAAAGTAATAGTAGTAGGGAAAAGAGGAAATTTTTTGGTTACAGACACAATACCTCAAAAAAAAAGGCCCAATTTGTAAATTTCCCCCCCCGGAATTTTTAAACCCCCCCCCCCGGGGTTTTTTCCGGGGGAAAATCCTGAAACCCCTGTACATTAAACCCCCCGATTTTGTTAACCCCCCCGGGGGTAACTTTAAAACCCCCCCCCGGGAAATTTTCCCCCGCATGACCTCATGCCGAATTTTACCAGTCCCCAAAAACTTTTTAACCCCCCCCCCGGGAAGATCCGGGGATGACAGATAACCCCTGGGGGGCTTTTTCCCCGGGGGAACTTTAAACCCCCCCCGGGGAATTTTTTATATGACCAGACAATATCCTGACAAATTTTTAAACCCCCCCTTTTTTTTTAACCCCTTAACATTAATCCCCCCACCCAGGGAATTTTTTCGCCTTGATTTTGATAGTCCCCCGGGGGGTTTTAAAAACCCCTTTTTGATTTAAAATTTTCGGGGCCTTGGGGTTTTGGTTTTTATTATGTTTTTTTCAAAAAAATTTTTAAAAATAGGGGGCCCGTGCAGGACTTTTCCCCCCAGCTCATTTTGGCAAACCCCTAGGTCGTAGATCAAAAACTGAGGGCAAAAACGAAAAACAAATTAAATTTCCAACAAAAAAGGTCCAGTCCCTTTTTTGTATCTTAACGTTTAACCCCAAAATGCCCTAAAAGTAAAAAAATTTTAAAAGAATCCGGAAAAAAATTTTTGGGAAAAAGGTCAATTTTTAAATCCCTTGTCATTTACTTAATGCCCCGGGACTTTAACCGTCAAAATTTCCCCTTAAACCCCAAATTTTTTCAAGCGTTTACTTTGGGGGGGCCGGGGGCGCCCCCCCGCGACCCCAAAAGGGAGTCTAAAATATATACAGCCCCAGGGGAAACCCCCTCCCTAAAAGATAATGTTTTAAAAAATTTAAATAGTTTTTAAAAATGCTAGGGAAATTAAAATTTTTGGCCCAGGTCCCCTTTTCGTTTTAACCAACGGGGGAAAAATTTAAAAACCCCGGGATTTTTAAAATTTTAAACCCCCTAAAAAAAATTCGAAAAAAAAGCGCTTTTTTTTTTCCCCTTCGGGCCCCCTTTTTTTAAAGGGGCCAAAAACGGGCAAAACCGATGGAGCTAGCTAAAATTGACGAAAAATTTTTTGTCAGGAATGAAGTGAACTACAAAAAAAGGTTTTTAGTGACTTTTTTTTTAACTCGTTTTGGATTAAGCGAAAAAATGTCAAATATTTAACATTCCAAAAAATTTTTTCGCCTAAAAATAATGTTTTTAAAAAACCCATGCGGCGAACGGGTTTTGGGCGTAGCTCAAATCTGATTTGACCCCCCAAAAATTGAAAATTAGGGGTCTACAAAAAAAAGGCAGTAAAAATTTTTTCTCTATCTCCATCGGTTTTTAACGACCAAAAAAAACCCTCAAAGTAAATATTGGGTTTTCAGTGTGTAGAAGGGGAGGGGGCCCGGCGAGCTCTGTACGGTTTTTTTTAAAAAACGTACCTTACGCCGTGTCAAACACCCCTTTTAATAATTATTTGTATTGGTTTTTTTTTTCTGAATTTTAAAGCGTTTAGGTGTTGAGCGATTCATTTAATAAACCCCAAAAATATTTTCGCACTTCTTATTAAAAAAGTGATTGCAAAAGTTGGAGTAGATGGGGGCTGAGTAAATTTCATACCGTGTATGTTACAACTTGAATCCATTTTTACTTGCAGATTTTTTAAATAAGTTATACTGGCCGAACTGTGGTTATAATTGCTAATGTAATATTGAGGCAGAACGTTCAAAGTAAATTTTATTTACTTACAAAAAAACGACGTCACTTTTTATCCAATCTCCATCGGCAAAGCGACAAAAAGCCCCCATAGTGGAGTTTTTGGTTTAAGTGTGTGTAGATAGAGCCTGGGGAGGTCTGTACGGCACGTAAAAAACGACCTTTGCCTTTCTAACACTGTTGCAAAAATTATATTTTGTTTGCTTTGTTTTTGCTAACTCTTTGGAGAAATCTTCCTTTGTCTTCAAGAAAATAAGAAAAGAATACAAACTTTTATACCCTTGTTTGTACAATGTTAATTTTTTACAACCCCTATATGATTACTGTAGATACAATGTCTTTTCGTTGTGTTGCTAAGGGCTTTTCCATCAAGGGAATGAGCAGTATTTCCCACGAGCAAAAACTTAGTGCACTGCGATTTTGCTTGTGCCCTTGCCCGGAAAACTCTTAGATTGGAATTTTCTACTGCGGCCATCGTACGATTTAATCATGGTGATCTTTTTTATGAACATTGCGGGTGAGAATCGTATTTGGGGGGAAGCCCGGGATTTGTTGCAGATAAAAATTCCTACCCATTTTCTCATAATGAAAAGTCCGTTGCTGTTGTAAAACTTCATCTGTTATGATGCCCTGTTTCCCCCTTTTTCGAGCAGATATGGACGACTGCGTTATGTCTTTGTCCCAATTTTTTTCAGTGTTTGATGGCCCGGGGTTTTGAAAACATTGGGTTTCTCTTCACGGACAAACGTTAAGTTGCTTTTTGGCGCTCCAGGAAAGCTGTACTTGTTTGATCCCATCCAGTGAACGAGGACAGAATGTACGATTTGGGTGATGACAAAATAACCCGGCCCGACTCTTCCCGTGTGAAAACTATTTAGCCTGGCCTGTTTTTGTTGTCAAAGCTGCTCTGGACGGGTCAGTGAGAAGTTTTCTGTCACCGATTAAATTTTGTATACCCACCATTAGTGATAGTGAACCAGTCCAAACCCAATTTAATTCAGAAAATTTGGAGTATACTACAAGCATGTACTATGGGTTACTGACCCCCAAAGTAAAAAAATTTTGAACATCTTAAATAGAAGAGGGCCATACAGTAATTTTATTCCTGTAGAAGTGTAATAAAACATAAACCTGTCGGTAGACCCAAAAAAGTACGTCGTGGGCGCCCCAAAAACTATCAAAACTACGAGAGACGAGCAAGTGAGAGAGGCGAAGAGAAAATACGTTGAGCAGAATCCCAAATAATTGTTGACGCATGCCATAGGTATCATAAAACAGCACCCCGAAGCCCACAAGGAGGCTGTCCGTCGTTACAGCCAACAGAATCCTGAGGTCAACAGAAGTGCTGTACGCCGTTTATAGTGAACAGCACCCTGAGATCAACAGAGATGCTGTCCGCCGTTACAGTCAACAGCATCCCAATGTCAACAGGGAAGCTGTTCAGCGCTACTACAAACAAAACGTGGAAACATGTCGGGAAAGAGTTCAGGGGTTCCGTTTGTTAAATCCTAAGCTAGCTGAACTTCGTCACTTGCCAAATTCTCTTGCTCCCCTCATCGTTGCCCACGGACCAATGGCTCATTGGTATGGTCTTTTTACTTTTTAATATAAAGCCTACAAACTAAAAAAAACCTGCCTTTGGAATGATGACGTATTTATCTGCTCTCATTGCCAAGCACCTCTGTTTGAGGAAGAAGAGGAGAGAAGAAAATGGTGTTGTGGCGAGGGAGGTACAATGTGACCAAATTACCACCTCTCAATGCACCATTCTATTCTAATCGGCGCTTCCTCGACAGAGCGCGGGCCTACAACGACCTCTTTGCACTCTGGTGCCCTCGAAATATCTGGTGGATACCGGCATCCTAGTGGCCTCTCGTTTTTCAAAATCGAAGGGAGGATGTACCATCAGGTGTACAGCTTGGACGCCCCGGGCCCAAAGGTTTGTTACTAAGGGCGGTGACGTCCAATTTGTAAATCGGTGCCGCTTGTATATAGACGATGGAGAAGAACGCAGGAACATAGCCATGAGTAGATCACTTGATGCTGACAAAAACTGACGCCATTACCAATCACTTGTATTCATTAAATCCACATATTCGTGAATTCTGGCGATTGAGAAATGAACCCTCGATCAATGCACACCTGGAATTCCAGTTGACAAGTCGAGCTACTCATGGCCCTGCTCTTGGTGACAGACAAAGAGGTATTTAAGTGCACGCCGTGCTAAGTTGTGATGACGCAATCACTGAGCCTCGTCGGCTTACCGTCTGGAAAGTGGGGGCTGGAAGACCTTCTACCCTCGATCTCTTTAGTCCTCTAATGGAGCCCTTTTCCCGTACCCACTGCTTTATCCGCAAGGCACTTTGGGTTGGCACATCGGCATGCTGGATAATAAAGGGAAAAAACTTTCTCAATATAAATATTCACGTTGTCTCTTGCTCTCCAAAACCTCGTTTTTCGTATCTTGGTCGTCTTTCTCAAGCTTGGCAGGTCGAGATGTTTGCGAGGTTTGAAGAGGAGAGACTACGTTTTATAAGATTTTCACAGACTAAGTCCTCAGCCCAAAATGCCATGCGGATAGGGGCAACTGAACGAGCTTCTTAACGCTCAACGCAGTGGTCCGGCAGGAAGGCAGGTTAGAGATGACATCGCTCGGGATGAAACAGTCCAAGGCGAGGGTGGGGCACAGCCTGGAAAGATTTACCTCCCAAGTACGTTTACTGGTGGGCCCAGGTACATGAAGATACACTACGAAAACGCGATGGCTCTCGTATCACGTCTGGGTTCACCAACGTACTTTCTTACGTTTACGTATAGCGCTACTTGGGAAGAGAACAAGAGAGCGTGTCCCCACGGCAGTGGACGCAGTGACCCTAGCACGGCCTGCAGAGTGTTCCGATTAACTTCTGAGCTTCTCCGAGATCTGCGGACGGGCGATGTTCGCTGCACGAGCTTTCGTTACGTCATCGAAATGCAAAGAGGGGCCTTCCTCACGCCCCCATTGTGTTTAAGATTGACGGAACGGTCCAGTACAGCAGACGAAATGCTCTGTAATCCGCGCAGACATCCCTCGGAAGAAGAAGCCCGGGGGAAGACTCAGGAAGTTGGGTTGCAGCACATGTCCCCGGCCCTTTTGGCACTGATCATCGCACCGACTTCCTGTGCTGGGACGCTGTAAAGGGTCACTGTACAAAGTTTTATCCCAAACCCTTTGTGCCCGACCATCACGTAGACGAAAGAGGTTTTGTGCAGTACAGACGAGACTATGGTAATACGTCAAATTACGTCACGCAAAGGTCTGTTTCTGTTCACGATGGGTGGGTCGTTCCTTATAAGCCACCTTTGTGAAGTACGAAGCCCATATTAATTGGAACTTGCGTTTCTGTCGGTCATAAAAAATTATTTAAAAAACCCGATGAAGGGTGGATCCCTTCAAAAAGTCACGTTACCCTTTGTGGCAAAAAGATGAGAGGTAGAAAAAATTTGACTAAAAGAAATGGTTGGTGCAAGCGACGCTTGTGGCGTCTCTTGGACTTTTCAATCTCCAAATCGAACCCTCGGTCGGTGTCTACTGTTTATTTGGGGAAAGCAGCATGTGTATTTTCGTCCCGGTGATCTGACAACGCAATTAGTAGATAAATTCCAAATTATTACTGTACTTTAACAGGCCCTGTTGAAACATCTTCGACAATATGACTATCAAGCTTTTTTTGAAAATTTCATTTTACACGTGAAACGACCTAACAGGAAATTATAACACTAAGTGGAAAAAATTCATCACTGCTCGCCGCGTGGAGAGAGGTATGCAGACTTTTTTGGGTCTCGCCCCAAACG
>NW_025782560.1:0-108716 GCF_021130785.1 Homalodisca vitripennis | reverse complement strand
CAAATATGGTCGTCTTATGTTTTCCTAATTTTGGTTATAATAATTTGTTTTATCACTGTTAATAATTAAATTCACATTTTAATTTAAAACATATGTTTTTTATTATTGGGGACTATAGATACTTTTATATCGATTGATAGTCCTAGGATTTGAGATGCGAGTATTAGGTATCGATGATTACATTCTTCGATATAAAAAAACCGGGTCCGCTTATCGTACTCTACCCAACAATGTTTCTATTTGAAGAGATTTAAATAAGAGCTGGACAATACAAATGTTTCAGGTAACCAATGAAGGAATCAAATGTCAACTAGTTTTAATGCATTGTACTCATATACAAGTAATGGCTAGAAAAAAGCCACTATAAATATAGAGAAATTATGTAAGGCGACCAACTTTACTTTACTTTCGTGATAACAAAAAAATCTTGACAATTGCGCTAAAATTTAATTATATAACTGAAGAACCCGATGGACATTTCGAAATTCTAACCAACCAAGTATCTTCATCCAACAAAAGTAACTTCACCACTTATGTCATTACATATCAGTTTCAGCTCCACTTCACATTTCATTAAATTTAGTACAGCGTCTGAAATCTGACGTTTTCACGTACCTTGCTCCTGGAAAACATCCGTCTGGAGAGATCCAAGAAATTCGATCACGAGAAGAAGCTCAAAGTCTTTGCATCGTTTCGATATCACAGACACCTGGACTAAAAGAATCTAATCTAGTTGAAAAGCTGATCTCGTTTTCTCTTCGGAGCACTAACAGGAAGGTGAAATGAAGCTGAATTTATATTGAATTAACCCTTCCCACTATAGCTTCACAAAAATATTACAATGGAAATCAGATGAAAAAACAGTTTAAGCGACTTTTCTGATACTATAATGGTTACCAAAAAAAACTAAAGGAAACATGTTAAATGTTTTAAATTGAATTTTGACCGTTTTATCCCAAAGTCAGATGAGTTTTTTCTTGAACCTTTGGCCACTGAAGCAAATTCGTAAAAAAGTATCCTAATAAAACATTTTAAATTATTTGAATGTTTTTTATTGATCTAAATTGTTGCAAGCAGTTTCAACATAATTGGTCCATAATTAGCTTTTATAACTATTCGATTAAATTAAAATGGCAATAAAGAACGTTTTTTTAAACCTAAATAAAAACAATATAAAATCCAAAAAGAACCTGAAAAAGATTCTTAAATACTTGTATTCCTTTCAAGTCTGAATAGTTTTGTAACAACCGGAGTTTTAATCTTATAAATGAAGTAAATAATTATTACTAAACAAATAAAAAAATAACATAAACTATTTTATTTACCAATTAAAATTTGTCCAATACAACCCAGAAAGGCAAGCTCACATAATGATATAAAAGAAGTGTTTCTAATCCATTCTATATTTATACCCACTTTGCGCTTTGAAACAGTAAATATAATATTATTAAAGAAACTAGTCTGATAGTTTACCTGAAATGTTCTTAAAGTGTAAGTCAAATTGAAATAAGAGAGTAGATTGAACGCCAGTGCCGTTTATAAGTTGACACTTGTAAATACCATGCCAATATCACTGCTTATCTCTGAAGGGTGATATAGTTTATCTGTGTAATAATGAATTCACTCTTCATAAAATTGCTCATATGTTAAAATGATTGAGCCCAACCCAATTAGTTTATTCTATAATTTTCTTGTCGTCATGGTCATCCTAAAGGGAAATAAAAAGATATGCGCTAACGCTCAGCCAAATCCCAAAGTGTGTCATGTAACCTCGTCGTATTCTATGTTTCCAGTATAGGAATGAAGCATCATTCTTTAAAATGCCTACAGATCTGATCGTTTCTGAGATATCGCACAGATATACATTTAAGCAGATAAATACGTTTTTCCCAGCCCCTTAAGTGACAGGGTTGGCCAGTGTTCAACTATATTTATATTTCTTAAATACGGCATCTTCAGACATATTGTGTAACCGTTGATGACTTGCTGTTCCTTGAACAAGCTTATGTACATAACGCTATAAGTTAGACACTGTGTAAATCTACTGAAAAATCAAAATGTCACAATAGTATTACATATGAGTATACATTTTACTATAATATTTCACCATTGATTGTATTGGTTACCCAAGAGATAACTAACCGAAAGCTTATAAATGGAGGCATGGCAAAAGCTGAGGAATGAAAGGTCAAATTTGACGCAACTGTTTAAAAGATAACAATTATAGTTACGTGGTACAGTCGTGGTGTTGCAATTAATTGAAATTATACCTGGAATCTCAGCACCCACGTGTAACCAATTAAATCAAAGGTTTTTACTCAGTAGGGGTAAACAATGCCCTAGTTTTACTCTGTTGGCTTCGAATTGTTCTCTGTATTACTTACAATTAAATATATAATACGATTATCAGGAGTTTCGGTGTGGGAGTAATTCTGCTTTGTTTCTCTCAATACGACTTACCAAAACTATAACAGTGACTAACACTAAAATTAAAGAAAACTAAATAATTCAATGTTAACATTTTTCTGTGGTTACAATGAATTCAGTAGTGACGTATTCGCATACTCAATGGGAAATATGAGAAATTACAAAACCGTCATGTCCGTTAGAGAGTGAGGGAGAACATCAAAGTGACATTACCAGTAGTGAGGACAGCTGACGTAGCTGGCCTCGTGCTTTGTACATCACTTTGACACTTCTATGTGAGTTTATACCTAGGTACTAAGCTGGTAATGATGGACCCTTTAATACAGGAGTTTTGAAACTATTTATCACTACCGATTAACAAAAAACAAATAATATGGTATTTATCTGCGCGAATTGTAATTGTTCTTTTTAATAAACTGATAAATGAGCAATGCATATATGCTCCACCCCCATTTATTTACACCCCTATAAAAGCGTTATATCTAGTCAGTTGTGCTTTACAAATGAAAATTACAAGTGTAAATGTCAATTAAACATTATTTTTAATATTTTCAAAAATACCAGATAATGCTTTTTGGTGACTCCTAATCTCATCTCCGTTTTGTATATCGCAGATGCTTTTACACTATTAATTGAACTATTGTAATTTTTTTACAGTCTTAAAAGTAAAGGGTAAGCTTGATATTACCAAACTTGATAACAACTTATTTTAATGTTTTCTGGAATTGCTGTTGCACACAGTGCTTATTGAAATTATAAAATTATAAGTTTTAGGAAAAATATACTTTAACTGTATCTGTAAGCAAATATTAAATATGCATTGTCTGGTCAGCACTGTAATTCCGATATCAAAAGACAAGGTTACTATCTAAATTTACTACAAATTAAAATATTATTACTATAATACCCATATTATTTGCCCGTTAAGAGAAATATGGTTCTCAGGTCTGTGTGTGTGTGTGTGTGTGTGTGTGTGTGTGTGTTTGCATGTATTGGGAAACAAAGACAAAATAAATAGTGGTACAAAAAATACTAAAACCGTAGGAAAATAAAAGGGCCATAAATATAAACTAAAAAAAAACCAAGCAAGAAGGCAATATTATTTTTATATTTTTAAATTAGAAAGATATTGTTGTAAATATTATTACATTTTCAATAAAGTTGCTTCCAAATTAAATTTTTCACCAACAATATTTTTTGTGTACTAATTTTAAATTGTTCTAAATCCTCTTATTTTCTATGTGTTACATGTACCAAATGTTTGAGGTATGTATAATTTATGGTGATAAAGCTGTTTTACTTTATAAGGTGTCCCAATTGAGTTGTAATATTTATGATATAAAAGTAAATGTGCTTATTAATAGTTTATTCAGGCTTACACACAAATTAAAGCGCTCTCCAATTAGCTGGTGACGCTAATGTTGGATATATAAATATTGGTCCTGGAATCAAACTAAGTTAATTGCAATGTAGTTAAAACCCTTTATCTGTATGATAATGCGTTATATTAAATAGATTTAAACAAATATATAATGAGAAAAGAACATTAACACTAGCCTTGTGTTCTATAGCCTTAGTCTATAAATAACATGGTAACTAATACAAAATTTAACAAGCGTTAAAGTAATACAAACGCCCTCTATAAACCATTGAGAGTTCAAATTCAGTTGATCAAATTTACTTTTTATGAAGGGTTTAGGCTAAAGCACCCCTGAAGTAGACAATCGGGATACCGAGTTTTAATTGAAACTTCCAAATTGATATCAAAGTCAATTGCATATAATCGTCTATTTACCTAATGACACTAGCTTCCAGATTAATACGAGTAAATTATAAGGAAGTAACTGTATAGTATATATTAGTAAATCAACTGTTACAACGGAGTATTTAATGACCCAACATTGAATGAATTTCCTTACGGTACTGACCGGCACAAATAATTGATTAATACTGTAGATCTAATGCAGCTGTCAAAGATTGTTATGAACAATATTTCTTTTGGAAAAAATTTCCACGCTTTTCGACTATTGTTATAAAGTGAACCTGAGTAAGGGTTAACAGTAAAAAAGCGTCATTGCTGTAATGGTTTTTATTGGTCCGTCAATAAGTCCGACTTGCGAAGATATATTATTTTCAGCGGTAAATTTATTGCATATTATAAAACCCAAATAAGTTGTATTACTTTTATTAAAACTGTATACGTATTTATGTACAATGTATTTATGCTTACACACACAAATTACATTATAAACACAAATGTTTCCCTGAGATTAAACTAACAGTCAACTTAAATATGTTTTAACCTTTTATTAGATTATTATATTTTACGCAAAACTCGCTTCGTCAGATAATATTATATATTATATAATATGTGAAAAGTACAGGAACACTAGTCTAGTCACTAAATATCAGAGTAACTTATACAATATTTGACATGCATTGGAGATACTAGAGTGCCAATGGTCTCTATAGACTAATCTTTCTATTTAAGTAAGGGGTATTTAACATACGGCCCTAAAGTAGTCAAACGGGACAAAGAGGTACTTGGAGTCTGTAAAAATAATCTATAAGAAGTTATTAAATAATATTTATCTAGGCAGGGCATCCTGAATACATTTCTTTAGGAAGACACCTCATTTCAGGTTAATGATAATATTGTACATAAATACAAGGAATTGAAATTGCTGTTACAATACATATGTATATATGTAAATGGGAGTATTCACGGACCCGAGAAAGTTAGTAGTGTTTATCGTACTGATCGTAACTCTTTACCGGCTATTACTAGCTATTACGAACGCCTTCAAATGTTCTAGGAAATGTATGTTGAACTGCATGATACTGAACACTAACTAGGGGACCATTTAGTGATAAAATGGAATTGACCTAAAGACTCCAAAATCAGTTGAGGTCAGGAGGATCCTACATAATTAGGTTCAAGTATTGTATACAAGATAGACTGACAGACCGATAGCGATATCCAGAATAATTAATAGCCCCTTGACAGATCAAGCTGTGAAAGGATAATCAAAAATACTTACCTAAATTAATTTTTGCAACTTAAGCCTCAATGGTATGATCAATAGTACCGGAGAAGTTCAGAAGCTGTACTGTCTTATCACGTGTGTCTTAATAATTGTAACCGGCGTGGAGCACTCAGCTGTGTCTTGGTGTAGTTGGTGGGAACTACATTTTATGCATTGAGTTTGCTTTTAGGAGCTATGAGACAGTTGACATATTATTCACATATTTCATACGTAATAAGCACGTCTTCTGATTTGTCAATATTAATTATTACTAGATGCAGTGCATAAATCACTTCAACCTAAACTGATTTGTGTTTTTTGAAAAATATACTGATATGAAAAATTCCGAACTCTTTTTCCCTTAGCAATCATTTATCATAAAATTGTATAAGTTAATCTTCACTTAATGATATAAAATTAAATATATCTTATATAATACATTAACTATGGTATTAAAATGTAAGAAGCATATCTTTGTTCTTATATATAATGTACAATATATATATATATATATTGTCAGACATATAACTTTATTCTATTCTGTGAACATTAGTGGTAATTAAATACGGTTGTTAAAGTGAACTGTGAAAACCTTTTATTCGTAAAGAATATTTTTCTGTATTTAAAAGTGAACCGGTAAAGCATGATATCGCCGCATGCGTTATCCCATTACAATGGTAGTAGAGTGAGCAATTAATAATCATAGACGTTAATAACCCTGCTAGAACATTGATATACGGTTAATAAATTATATCTTAATTAAAAGATAAGAATAACACGTATTTTTAACTGGTTTGAAATAAACCATGGAATAAATCCATTGTCTTATGATTGATAATTATTTCAATAATCAATGTAAACAATACATTAATTTGAATTGACTTTACACAAGAAGACATTACAAAAGTAAATAAATTTACACAAGACAGTGTATTGTGATCTGAAATAATATAGACAGTTGCCCACTTAATTATGATGCAACGATTATCCATCGAGTGCTCTAGCAATTCTCGCTAATCTCTCAATAACATCTGACTGAGCTTCAGGTACTCATGTTCCAGGAAGTATGGTGTAGTGTACAGCTCTATCTCAGTAAACATTTGATTATTATTTAAACGTTTTCACAAGCACTTTTTAAGATGTATCACAATTTTTACAGGTATTTCAGTTACCTCTTGTAGGTTTGACCTCGTTCCATCTGTACACACACACACCACATGTTTCACAAGATATTGAATATTCAGTTTCTAGAAAATACTGTTTAATAATAAGTTCGGAATTACATGAAGAAACATAATAAATTTAAAAACTCCATCCGTCCAACTGCTATATAAATTCGAATAATACGACCTTATACGGAGTGACACAAAACCCTCTCCTCCAACTTTTCTGCTGAACGTTTAAGAATTGTAAAATTTCTTTTAAGAGAAATACTCTATATAATAAATTCCTTTTTCCAAAGATGGTCATGAGGGCTACTCAAACGTTACACATAGATGGACCTATTCGAATAATACCTGAAATTACAATTCAAACTCAAATTAGGTTGATACGAGATCTTGATTTGACAACACCAATAATACCAAGACATCCAATTCTGATTAATGTGTGCAAAAGCGATACAGATTGAACAATATGTCGCCAAATTAGATGCTTAAATTGGCTACAAAAACAATTGGCGCTGCTAAAGATGGAGTCAAATTAGAGATCTGAATTTGTCACCGTTCTTCATATTTTTAGATCTTCAAAATGAGTTTCACAGCAAAAACAAAATGGCGGCAAAACGGTGGAACGGGAATGGGCCTTGTTATTGGGTTATCATCAGCATATGAATATTACAGGATTTTCTTAAACACAATATGAAACTCTATAATAGTTTTTAAGATAAAAATATACTCATTTGGATTTTAATATAGAAATATGTATTTAATTTTGTGTTTAAACCCAAATAAAAAGAGATTATTAAAATTTTTTACGTATACGAATTAAGCATATTGCAATTTCATTAAATATCTCGATAAATAAATATGCATTTTTGTTAGTATCAACATTTTTTTAATAAGAAAATCCCTTAGCAGTAACATATGTAAATTTATATAATTATATGTATACTAACTCACTAAAATGTAACACATTATATATAACACACACACACACACACACACACACACACACACACACACACACACACACACACACACACACACACACCACACACACACACACACACACACACACACACACACACACACACACACACACACACACACACACACACACACACACACACACACACACACACACACACACACACACACACACACACACACCATATATATATATATTGAAGAATGTTGTTAAAATTATACAATACTTCAAATGATAATCTATTCAAAATCAAAAATCATTGAGCTTACAGTAACTTATTTGAATTGGTAATGGCGGGTGCGCGCGCGTTGTGATATTCATTCACCGAAGAAAAAAGAGCTTTTGCTGTTTTATATGCATCCTTGACCTACTATACACTATTATTGTATTTTTCATATATTACTGGTTATTTTTATTCTAATAGCTTTAAGAGTTGTGAGGATTATCTTATTTATTCTACAATGTTTGTTTACGCTACACCAATTGTCATGTAAGTATATTGCTCATACGTTAAAATAATTAAGCTCAACCAATTTAGACATTTTTTTATTCTATGATTTTTTCATACTCAAACTCACAACATGACCAAAATGTCTTATAGTAATTGTACAGATACTCCTAAAATTAAAATTCAAGACGCAAAAGTAGTGGTAGTTGGCGACAGTCATGTAAGAGACCTGGCATGGTTGTTACAACCATTGTTACCTCAGCATAATGTCATGGTTCAATGTTACCCTGGAGCTCCATTGGAGTATGTTTTGGAGTCTCTTGTCTTGATGCGTGAGGATTTGGGAGCGCAGGACACTGTGATTGTAATGGGTGGAACCAATAACACTAGCTCTGACCACTGCTCACGTGTAAATGAAAAACTTGTTTATATAATTAACAACTTCAAGTGTAAAGTTGTTTTGACTGAGATACCGTTGCTGTTTGGTGCCACTAAAACTAAGTTAAGTCAAATCAAAGCTTGTAATGGCACGATTTTTTCTCTTGCAACTCAATCCAGAGTACCGTTTTTGATTTTCAACCATCTTCTAGAGAAAAATCATTACGTAAGGAGCGGTCAGCACCTGAATTTATTTGGTAAGAGATTGTTGTGTACGCATTTGTATGCTCTGTTGTCTCATTTTACAAAGTTCTCTCGAGCTGACGAGCATCACTCACCAGCCTCTTTTTTATAGAATCAGACACCTTTTCTAATAATTGTAGTAAGAAGTCTATAACCTTGTTGCATCAAAATGTACAATCTGTTGCCTCAAAAATTGGGCCCATTGAAGCCATTCTCCACAGTAAAGATGTAGATGTAGCTTGTTTAACAGAGCATTGGCTAACCCCCGACAAGCGGAGTAGTTTGAATATACAGGGGTACTGGGTTGCTGATATTTACTGTAGACCTAACCTCGCTAGAGGTGGTGTTTTGTACACTTGTCAGTAACAGATTCCCTCATCTCGTCTCAGACCGCCAGGTTATCTCTCACCTCAACTACGAGAAGCACTTTGAGTCCTCTGTTGTTGTTGTCCATGTTCTGAATTTGACATTACTGTCACTTTACAGATCTCCAGATGGCGACTGTGACGTTTTCATTGAGAGACTGGAGGAGGCTCTCAGAATACTTATGAGAAGCAACAGGAATATTATCATATGCGGAGATTTTAATATTCATTTTTGGGAAGTAACTGACAAGAAATTTGTTCAACTATTAGATGTTCTCAATAGTTTTTTCACTGAAAATTTCTTATTCGAGGAGTGACACGTCCTTGCTCTTCTGGTGGCTCGTGCATTGATAACGTCTTGACTAACATTGAGGTCGATCAGGTCTCAGCCGAAATACTCCCTACAGCCTTATCGGACCACGAAGCCCAGTTGTTCTCCGTCTCAGACACCTCTGGTTCGACTGGTAGCGGACCGAAGATGGTAAAAGCGAGAAGGTTCTCCTCAATAAACGTTGATAGATTTTCTAGTCTTTTGCAACAGGTTAACTGGAACAAACATGTATTCAATGATGATAGGGAGGATATTGAGGTCCAATTTTCTTCTTTTATGGATGTTCTTGTACATATCTTTAATTTAGCATTTCCCCTTGTCACTCGCAAGGCCGAACGTAGAGTACGTCCTAAATGGCTCACTGTTGGGGTCGTCAGAGCGAGGGAGGCGTTGAAGGATCTATATTTGCTCCAGCGCGATTATCCATCGGCTTTCCATCGCAAGTTGTATAATAAAAGAAAATCCCAGTATCGAAAGCTTATCCAATCGGAGAAGAGCATTGTGGCTAGGTCTCATATTGAGAATAGTGACAATACAGGAAAGGCGGTTTGGCAGATTGTGGCTGAATATTCAGGGAAGTGCAAAGGTAACAAAACGCATAAATGGTTTGATTGATGATGGCTTTTTGGTCTCAGAACCTAGTTTGATAGCTGCAAGGTTTAATTCTCATTTCGTTAACGCTTGTAATCAGTTGGACCTTCAGAGCAAAATAACATCAACTGATTCGGGGTTGCCCAGCTCTCCATGTTCATCGAGCATTTTTTTTGCTCCTGCCTCGTACAGTGAAGTGTTGAGTGTGACTAAGGGTCTCAAGGCCAGCTCCTCTTCTGATGTATTTGATATGTCTCCATCCATTGTCAGGAGGGTTGCAGATTCACTCTCGTGTCCCTTAACTGTCCTGTTTAATAATTCTATTAACCAAGGACTCTTTCCTTCTGCGTTAAAATCCGCCAAGGTCATTCCTGTCTTTAAGAAGGGAGATAGAACCTCAGTTAACCAATATCGCCCCATCTCAATTCTTCCCACGTTGAGCAAAGTATTTGAACGATTAATTCACAATAGAATGATTAATTTTCTTAACGAAAATTCCTTACTATCTCCTTCACAATTCGGGTTTCTTAAAGATAAATCAACCACTCACGCGATAAATGATTTCCTTAATACCGCCTTCTCTTCTGTTGACTCTGGCAGTGAGACTGCGGGCATTTTTTTGTGATCTTTCCCGTGCCTTTGACACCGTCAATCACCAACGTCTCCTGGACAAGATGGAAATGTGCGGTGTTAGAGGCATCCCTCTAGAGTGGTTTCGTTCCTATCTTTCTGGTCGCTCTCAGTTTGTTGAGATCACCAACAAAGGGGGTAGGGGTAGGGTCTGCTCTCTTACCGGTCAAGGTTGGTGTGCCGCAAGGCTCAATTCTTGGCCCTCTTTTATTTAATATATACGTGAATGACCTTAACTCATCTGTGAGGGGCCACTTGGTGCAATATGCGGACGACACCAGTGTACTTATTCAGGCTGACACAGCTCAATCTCTTTCCACCGAGCTTGCTTTTTCACTCAAGAGTCTTAGTTCTTGGTTTTCTGCTAACTATTTATTTCTCAATCCTGAAAAAACCTCAATAGTCCACTTTAGACCCCACAAGAATGAGAGTGCGTTAGTTACTCTCCTTGACAATATACCTATCGAGCATTCTTCAACGGTCTGCTTCCTGGGACTCCACATTGATTCCAGATTTGATTGGTCAAATCACATCAGTCATGTCTGTCAAAGACTTGGTGCCAGCATTTACTCTTTAAGGTACCTAACAAGTTTTCTGTCTAGAGATACCGTTAGGCTGGTGTACTTTGGTTACTTTGTGCCCATTTTAACATATGGATTGATTTTCTGGGGGACGGCTTCAGGTAGGTTGATCAGTAGGGTTTTCAAACTGCAGAAGAAGGCTGTTCGACTGATGTGTGGTCTGGGTCATCGTGAGAGCTGTCGGGAGGTTTTCCCTAGGGAACGCCTAATGACATTGCCATCACTTTATATATATATTCGGTTGCCACATTTACATTTAAGAACCTTCAATCCTTCCCATCATTTAACCACGTGTATTCTACAAGAAACAGAGATGCTCTAATCATTCCGCAACACCATAATAACACATTTAAAAAATCAATGTCATATATGGGCCCTAAAATCTTTAATGCTTTGCCTTCTAGTATCACAGCATGCGAGACTGAGACGTCTTTTAAAAACAACTTAAAAAAATACCTAATCAGACAAGCATTCTACTCCATTAACGAACTGGTGAGCGGTGCTCCAGCCTAGTGGACGATATAAATTAGATTGTTTGTAGTTTAAGTTGTACTATTTTATATTTTAAACTGTTTTAAAACTGATATTTAAATGTGTGATTTTGTTCTGTCTAGTATTAATCGGTTCTATAATATCTGACAATGTTCCATGAATGTATCATGTCAATGAACAGTAAAAGAATTTGATTTGATTTGATTTGATTGATTTGATTTGATTTGATTTGATTTGATTTCAATGTTATTATGGTCACCTTTTAAAACAGAAAATTAAATATTTGCTGAAGTTCAGCCGAATCACATTGTGTGATACGTAACATCATCAAAAGTTTGAAGCCTCTCGTATCTCATGATCGCGATTTTACTACAGAAATGAAAATTCATGTTACAAAAAGTCTAAAAATGTGGTGGTTTTCGAGGTATCGTGTGGACAGACAGAAAAAACAATCAAACATTAATTTTCCTATCTTCTTTGCTCATTTTCAAACAGTTGGATGGATTTATATTTCTTAAGAAAGGTATCTTGAGCCAAATTTAGTAGCAGTTGGCTACTAAATGATTTAGTTATGCCTAAAGCAAGGTTATGTAAAGGACACTGCTTTGATTGTGATTGTTTGTAATTTTACTTTAAGATGTAGACTTATAAATTTGTGAACGGCAAAAGTGAGCATTCAGACTGCAAGCTGTGGAATGAGAGAACTATAATATAAATAAAAATCCATAGTATCCGATATCAGAATTAATTGAAATAATATGCCGAATCTCAGTAGTCAACGTTCTTATGAATTATTAATTTATTAGTAGACAGTGTGATACTAATAAAAATAAGGCTATAATAGACTTACATTTTCGAGTTGATAAGGAAATAAACATATTTAATATTTAGTAATAGTAGATAGTAATATGGGGTTTCTAGACCACTTTCGGAGCCAACCGAAAAGTAATGTAAAATCTTGTTCAATGTACCATAAAGGAAGCTGAGAAACAACACAGCAAACTTCAATGAAAAATTAACCGAATCTACATCCGTTCGTCTCCAAAACCAATCTAGAAACCCCATATTACTATCTACTCTAGTGAACCATAAACGAATCTGTAAACCACGAATGAAAAATAACCGAATCTATAGCTGTTTGCTTCTACTTTCTTAAGCTGTTTTAATGTAAAACCTCCTTAGAATCAATGTAAAATATATTGGAAATGTTGTTAAATCTGCTACGAATAAACGAAAAAATCTTCGAAATCTTAATAAAATTTAATCAATTTAAAAGTTTTTTTACTAAAAACATTCTTTAATAAAAAAACTTTTCTACTAAATGGCAAACATGAACTCACCAAGCTCTCTAAAATTTCTAGCGTTTAAACAGTGCAACAAAGATGAATTCAACGAATTACCAAAACATTTTATAGAACAGTTGATACCGTCTTCGATACTTTCCGTTACAGAATTCATTGAACTTGTAAATTCTTTTGCAGAAAGAACGTATGATGGAGGGTTGTTTTTTTCATCATAAAGCACGAAATGTATTGGACTGTTTATTTAACTTAATTACGAAAGATATTGAAAAGAAATTAAAAAAGAAACAAACATAGAGTTTTCATCGATATTTTATGGTATTTTTTAAATATTGTACGTTTTTCTATTATAATCAAGACTTAATTGATGAATTCCTTAGGATTTTTTGTTAGAATCAAGATTTATCAACAAAATTCATTAAAGAGCACTATCAGATTTTTCTTATAAAATATCACTATATTTTGCGTGAAACAAAAGGTATTACTATAGATAATATTCCATGTGATTCTGATGAAGAGAGACACCAACTATGGTTATCAAAAGAGTACAATGAAATGGGGAACTAATGATAATCTTCTATTCTACAAAATTGATAGTAACACAGTCGTTATCTTTAATAGTCTTCTTTCCAGTAACAACCAAGTGTAATTTATCATGTTTATTCAATTATTTAACCTTTTTTTTCATCCAAAACAGTCAAAAGTCTGTTCGGTAAGTGTACTCTTCCATCTCGGCAATTATTGTAAACCCGAATTTATCTTTTATTTTCTCCAAATTCACGATTTTATACTTCTTTTTTTCTTCTAATTCCATTCAACTTCTTATATTCTTTAAACTTGAATTCACCAACCTCGTTCAACTCTTTCAAGAACTCCATTTATATAGGTTCTTCTTTAAAAAAATTTAAAGATGGTAAAAATGGAATTCGCTAACCTTCACTCGAGAAGTCGAGGGAATTGCCAACATCTTCATTGTTTGACGAGGTTCATTATTTATGTTTTCCAAGTGTAAAAAAAATGTGTTTTTTTTATAAAATCATCCAGGATTTCTGGCTTAAAATCGTAGACAAATTCAACATCCAGATAATGAAAAAATACATGTAATATCTTTTCATAATAAACGTGTGTATCGATACCCACAAACCTAGTATATTCTTTGAAAAGGAAAAATAATTTTTTGAATGGTTTCTAAGAGATAAGTAAAAATTTTTATTCTGTTTTCTAAATTCTGTAACAAATTGTGTTTACTTCTTGTCTCCATATTGTAATTTTCTAAACAGGTTATTCAAATGTGTTAATTTATTTCGAAAATTTCTTAGGTTTAGGTCTTTCGTACAAAATTAAATTACAACCTCTACAAAACTAAATATCTTTTATCAATAATTTCTCCTCTATTATAACACTTGTAACAGTTGGCATTATACTCTTTCATTTAAACAAAAAGATTTTTTGTTATAAATGGAGATTATGGAACTAACTCTGCCGAGATATAAATGTTTTAGCACAAATGTTTATATTTCAATTACCGAGATAAACAGAAATGATTTTATTTTATTATTCAACTATTTAGGATATTTTGTCTATGATTACAAAGATTATTACGGAAGAAATCGAGATTTTTCATCAGCGAAAGAGTATATTTTTGAAGTTTTAGAAGGAATGAAAGAGAATAATATGAACATCATCAATTATTGTTTAAAGACAAAATGAATGATTGTGTCTTTGGTGTAGTGTTGTTAGTGTGCGTGTTTGCGCTATGGGGAATCACATCACATTCAACTTCTACGGTGTCTATTGTTTAGAGACTTGGCCCTGCACTGCTACTGTCCAACCAAGTTAATGGCTAGGAGCTGTAATTCGGGTCTTAGACTCTAGATTTTTTTGTTCCCAAGCCTCAATTTTCTTTGGTAACTACTGTGTAGAAGTTGATGGAGAGATACAATTAGGGAATTTGTGTCGGGTGTTTTGTAAGTGTAATGTTGTATTAATGAACGATGTGAATGATGAATGTAATGAACGAATTAAGGAAGAGAAGGAATTAAGGAATGAAGTGGGAAGGTGAGGAAGCAAATGGCGCGCCAACCACAGTTGTCATTACTCGGCTTGTTCTATAGTCATTACACTATGGCCACTCGTGTAAAGACTTGTCCCCAACCACTGAACGACAACCATGTCTTCCTTAATAAAAAGCGCGCCTGAAGCTCTAGGATTTGAACCCAGAACCTCAGGCTTAGAAGGCAAGCGTCTTACCAACTGAGCTACGGAAAGTCTCGAAGTCTATGAGCAAAATCTCTGCTATATAAGTTGTTCAACTAGGAGCGCTAGTTTATAAATGTCTTTCATAATTCATAACTCAAAAACCACTCAACCGATTTTAATGAAATTTGGTACACATATAGTAAACCCTTAACTCTTTCGACTTAACTTATCCATGAGGGTAAAATCATCCCCTATTTCTTAATATTCATAGAAAAAATAAAAAAAATTATCGGAAAAATCTGAAACTTCAAAAACAAGCGAGTTCAACTTAAAATTTCATGAAAATAACAAAATTTTCAAAATCTACCCCAATCATCCCTTATCTTTAAACTCTTATATCTAGAGAACTATTGGAGCTTTTTTGATGAAATTTGGTATATAGGATCAGTAAATATTAAAGTATTTTTTAAAATCACCACTTCCGGTCCATGACCTTGAAATAGTTTTTTCATAATATCATCCCTATTTTTCAAAAATTTTTTTATGCAATTTAAAATGTATACTTTTATCAATGTCTTTAACAATTCTGTAAAGTTTTAAAATTATCCGATGAATAATAGTGAAAAATAACGCGATTTTTACTGAATTTCTCTAATATCGTTCTTAATCACATCATAGCCTAAAAATTTCGCAGATACAACAACAGGCGAAATTTTTCTTTACATCTCACACAGTATATGAGCGCCATTTATATAAGGAAAATTAGTCATCTTAGCCGCCTAATCCTTTAAATCTGTTATCAATATTTTCAAAAATTTTATTAAGATCTTCCTCCATATTATTAAGTTTTTCTTCTATTTTTTGAATTTTGTCAGCATAAGAATCATTGTATTCAACAAATTTATGACCAATATTCTCAAAAGTTTTCGTAACATCTAAACTAAACTTATCAAAAGACTCTTTAAATTTAGTAAGTTTTTCATTAATTTTACCAACATCGTCTACTGATCTTTTAATTCTTTCATCAAGTTTTTCATAGACTTCTGTTGTAAAATCTTTAACATGCTGTTTATGATTCTCATAATTTTGTTTTTAGTTCATTAAACATTTTAATATGATCTTCTAATTGAATCATTACAACAACATCAAATGGATTAATTCCTTTACTAACACTGCTAATTCTTTTTTCCTTTAAAATCTAAGGCATCTTTAACATTCGGATCATGTAAATCAACAATATCGATGTTTTCTGATAATTTTAGAGGTTTTAAAATTTGTTCTTTAACAACAACATCGTGTTTGTCAATACCAGGTCGAACACCGAAAATTCTTTTTTTATTAGCCAAACTAACATAATTCTTTTCAACTTTGATCGCTTCAGTAATTTTATCAGCTTTTTCGATATGAGACATTAAATTGGTAAAATATTTTTTTACACCATCTTCAAATTCTTTTTTCAAAGTTTTTATTTTATCAGCAACTTCATTTGAACTCATGAAATTTGCAAGTTTGTTATCATATTCTGCTTTAAAATCTTCAATCTCGACAGCAAACATATCTGAATCTGGAAGGTTTTGTAATAAATTTTCGAACTCGTTATTAAACTCATTTCTCAAACCATCAAAATTCTAACTATTATCTACATTTAGAATACTTTCTGTTTTAATTTTGTGTTCCAAATAAATCAAAAATATTTTGTGAATCCATATTTATTAAGTAATAATTTGTTAACAACTTCTTTAAAATCTTTACCATCACTCAGTTCATTCAAAACAAAAACACATAAATGACCACAAATTGGTGGATCTCTAGAATTTGAATCTGAGAATCATTGTAGTAGACGCTTGATTTTTTCAAATATTGGATCAATTCTATAGGTGGTTTGTCCTCAAATCTTCCATACGAATCAAAATAACATGCATTCTTATCATTTTTATAATAACAAACCCAATGCGTTCCACTTCCCATTATCGAGTCTAAATTCACAATTCCACACTCAAATTTCTTAACTTTTTTAGGTAATGTATCTCTCATGAAGATTCTTCTAAAATGTTTAATATTTTTGCAGATTTCTTCCAACTCCCCGAATGTTAAAGGTTTGATTTCAAATTTTTTTTTATGTTTGATTTAACGTAATTCAAAGTTTTTTCATCTAATCCAGATCCTGTAACATCTTCCAACTCTTTATCTAACCAATTTAAAATGTTTCGAACAATAGGAAATCACGTCTTATTTAACGATTGGAGCAGCTTTACGAACATAAGGAACAACATTTTTAACAACTGGAATATTTTTCTCCAAAATCTAATAAATCTTTCAAAAGTCCACCATTTTTAAGTTCTTTCAACTGATTATAAGAAAATTCTATTCTGGTTCCTTTATTGTTTTTCTTATGTTTTTAGAGTTTATTGTATTGTCTATTTGTTAAAAATATGTTATCTTCGCCATTTTTTAGTTGATCTATTTTAAATCGAATACTAACGGGTATTTTTTTCTTAAAAGCGGATTTTATTTTTTCTTTCTGATTTTTGCTGAAATTTATATAGTTAAAATTTTAAGTTCTCTTCGATTCCCATTCCTTGTTTTCTCTTCAAAAACATTGATCCAGCTATTGGAAGCGCAACAAATCTTTCAACTAAACTAGCATCTTTTGATAAAAATCTATCCATTGCTTTATCTTGCAAAATTTTATCTGCTATATGTCTGGAATTTGTGTCTCTATCTTTTGCATAAAAAATATCGTGTTCCATAGCTGCTTGATCTAATTTATTTATACCAGGATCTCCTCTTTTTAGTTTTTTTCGAGTTTTGTGCCAGGTCCCAGATACTGATAAGTTGGTACGTGTAATTCAAAAGGTAAATTGTTGATAAAATCATTCAAAAGTCCACTACCCTCAATCATAGATGAACTTATTGCCGGCAAAATTCGTTTTAAATATTTAATTCCATCAGGTTTTTCAATCATTTCATCAAGTTTGTTCGAAATAAAATCTTTAATCGCTTTCTTTTCGTTCAAAAAATTGTTGTTTCCAGCCTTTTCTTGAGCATAAATATAATTAATAATTCCATCAAGTTTTGTCAAATCGTCGATATATCTGTATTCAATCTTATTATCACTGTATTTTCTTACACCTGATCCTCCTATTCGTTTTTTCCAAATTGGTTTAATTAATTTCATATATTTTTTACCTCTACTTGACTTAGGCTTCTTAGTAGATGGATTATTATTTTTGTTAATTGAGTCAGATTCCCATAAAATTTCTGTATACTTCTTCAAATCTTCTTCAGAATATCAATTATCTTTTGGAGCGTCATAGTTTGTTAATAATCTCCATAAACCTTGAGTTTCTTCATATGTTTTTTCATTAATAATGATATAATTATGCTGAAAATTAACGGGTAAATTTCCAATCATAAAAACTTTTCTTTTTTTATCCCAACACAAAACCAAATTTATCATCTTTTACTCTAGGAAGGAATTTTTTTACCAATTTCACCAATTTATTATTATATCCGTTGTTCCAGGACTTATTGGTTCAACTATTGTAGAGTCTTCAATGATTCGAGGTCTAAATGGTGTTGAAGATGGTAATTTTTGCAATTTAAACTCTTCTACTTCAGATTCTGGAATCGAAATATCAGCAAATTGTCGTACAACTGGAACCAAATTCATCAAATTTTGATTATCGCTCAAAACATTTTCAATTTTACCTTCAACATTTTTAATTGCAGAAGTTACAGGTTGATTAATTTTTTGAATAAATTCTTGTTCTTTTTCATCAATTCGAATCTGTTCTTTAAATTCTTTGATTAATTTCTTTTCGATTTGATCAAGCTTTCTCGCTTCTTCAGAAGTTACGTTCACCATTTAATTAGAAAAATTTTGAAACGTGAACGTGGAACGTGAAAACATGAACGTGGAACGTAAAACGTGAACGTGGAACGTGGAAACGTAAAAACGTGAACGTGGAACGTAAAAACGTGAACAGATTTACCGTTTTTCAGTTGTTTTCATAATGTAAATAAAAAGTAAAGATAATGTAAAAATAATTGTAACAAATATTTTATCAAGTAGATTTGTCAGACCACTGAGCAGCATTTATATTAGAAAATTTATTCAGATATTTACCATTTTTAGGCTTCAAAGTTAGATTAATAGTTAAAAAACCATAGTCTTCTTTCCAAATTTTATCACATAATTCATTAAAGTGGTTAAAACTCATATCAGATCCCACATAATTGTTGTAAATTTTTCTCGAATAGTGATCATCTTGCTTAAAAACACACAAAATATTCAAATTATTTCTTATAACTTGTTTTATCAACCTTTGAAAAGCATTGGGAAAGATAGATACAAGATATGTTTTTGTGACGAGACATTACGAAATATTCCTTAATAACGTCCTGATTTTCCAAAATACAATCATTAAAAAACGATTAACGAATTGGGTTTACATTCGCTTAACGGAATTATGTCCTCAGAAGCATTATAAAAATGTGATATTTCTTTGCTTAAGTTCTTCTCAATATTTTTGAATCTTTGTTGTAATTTTTTTTATGCGTCTTATTCTAAAGATTTACTAAAAACATACAAATTGGAATAAGGAATCAACCTATTGTAGATAAAATTTAATAATAAAGTCGTTTTTCCACATCCACTTGAACCAACAATTAACAATCTGATTGATTGATCTTTCTTATTTTCTTCAAACGTTTGAAGTTTTATTTGATCTTTTTGCTTTAAAAAGTTCTCCATTTAAATAGCCAAAATGAAGCTGTTTAAGTTGACTTCAGAAAGCTCTAAATTAATTTTAAACTTGGAACATCCTATTCATTTAGAGGAAGAATCAAATTATTTTATCGGTTTAAGCGGTTTTTATTCTGACAATTTTGTAATAAATATTAGTGAAAGTTCTCCTTATTGTATAGGATTTAGTGAGAAGAACATAACAAAATATTATGGTTTAAACAAAGGATATTATACCTTCGATCAAATAAAAAATTCCCTTAAAAATTATCTGAAAACATTCAAACAATCAGATAAATCTTTAAAACTTTGACGAAAACAAGTTTGAAATGCAAAAAAATTATCTCTCTAATAAAATTCAAATAAAATCACCAGTAAGAATAATTTTTACAGCAATTATAATAGATTTATTAGGGTTTGTTCAAGGAACTATTGAGCCAAATCAGGTATATTTAGGAAATAAAACGGCAAAATTTAGACCTTCGATGTAATTGAAGTGCACTGCAATCTCGTTGAACCTAGTTTTGAAAATCATACCGAACATTTACACAAAGAATCTGAAATTTTGTACACATTTTTTCCCCAAATGTTGCTTATGGTTCAAAAATCAGTGAAAAACCGAATGAAATCGATTATATTCCAATTAGAAAAAATATTAAAATAATTCAAAAAAATCGTTCTAAATATACAAGACTCTGAGGGAAATTTATTGAATAATGAGAGTAAAACAACAATATATTTAAGATTGAAAAAGGAATACAAGTGAGTTGATAATGATATTTCGACTTAAAATATTTTTGGTCACTCGAGTGCCCCCAAAACTTTATTAGAAAAGATACTGTTTTTATCAATGAATCTGGCCTTTATTCTCGAAATAAAAATTACTAATTAAATGTCTTTTCTATCTAAATGGAGTCAGTTGTAGACCTACTCAATAATCATCTTATATTCAATAATAAAGACATTGTAACGATTGTAGACGAAAACAATGTAATCTGGTTTAAGGCTAAAGATGTTTGTGAAATATTAGGTTATAAAAAAACAAAAAACGAAATTAAATTAAATGTTAATGATGATGACAAAATTCAATATTTTTACTTAAAAAACAAGGGGCTATTCGAATGGCCCCTTAACAATCTTCATCCTGACATTGTTTTTATCAATGAATCTGGACTTTATTCTTTAATTTTGAGATCACATAAAAAAGAGGCAAAAATCTTCAAAAATTGGGTTACAAAAGAAGTTTTGCCAAGTATTCGTAAATTTGGTGAGTACAAACTTGAAAACAAGATTAAATATTTAAAGGACGATGTTAAACACTTGCAAATTAAAGATAAAATAAAAACGGAAATAATCGCAAAACAAAGTGTAAAAATTGACTTAATGAAACCAGACCTTGTTTGTAAAGATTTTGATAAGAAAAAACACAATGTTTTTGTATTAATTAAGAAGAATCACGTGTGGGAATATCCTTATTACGTTATCAGAGCTCAAAAGAGAGAAATACCGAAAAGATTGAAAGAACTTGAAATTGATTACCCAGAAATGGAAATTTTATTAAGACATGGAGATCCAAACAGTATAAATCTCTAAAACCAAATGAAAGAATCTTTGAATATTTTTATACAACGGAACTCATTTTACTACAAATATGGCAGAATCTCGACTGATTTATAGAATATCTAAATTACACGATGAAAATGTTTCTAAATTTTACTAAAAACCCTCGATTTATTATATTTTGTTTGTAAATGTTTAGCATAACTAGGTAACCATTGTAAAATTATTTTTCATATTCACAAGGCGTTTCGTTTTTATAACTTTCGCTGAAAATTTTTTTAGCACAATCTTTTCAAAAAGCATCTTTTCTATCTTTACTATACTGCCAGTTATTAAATTCAGAAATATTTTTGATTTCTTTACCAAAAGTAACACTTTTTCTCTTCTAAAGTTAATTTGTCCATTTTATCATATAATTCTCTTTCATATATTTTATCACGATCCTTACAATAACGGTCTTTTCTATTCTTTTCCTTATAAAATTCTTGACACTTTGTACATTTCTTTTGAGACTACATTTATATAGAAAGAATTATTACACGATGAAAATGTTACTAAATTTTATTAAACTCTCGAATTATGATATTTTGTCTGTAAATGTTTTTGAAGATAAGGTAACCATTGAATGATTCGTCCACACTCGCAAAGAGTCGGTTTCTTTTGACTTTTTTCAATAATTCTTTTAGCACAATCTTTACAATGTGTATGTTTTTTATCTTTACTATAATTCCAATCGTAAAATTTGGAAATATCCTTAATTTCTTTACAAACGCAACATTTTTTCTCTTCTAACGTTAATTTTTCTATTTTATCGTATAATTCTCTCTCATATTTACTACGACAATCTTTACACATAGACAATAATCCTTCTTTTTTATTCTTGTTTTTATAAAAAGCTTCAAAATCTTTAAATTCTTGACACTTTGTAAATTTCTTTTGAGACTCCATTTATATAGAAAAAATTGTAGCTTTGACTTTCTCAATTCATATTCATAAAAACTTTCCGGTTATTTCTTCATTCTTTAAATCTTTTGTACTATAAGTTACAGGATCTGTGTTATTAATTTGATAAATCACAAAGATTTCTCTTGACCAATTGTTCTTATATTTGTTTGAAAATGTTTTGTTTTTTTACTAACAATTCTTACATGATCATTGATTTTAAATTTAGTTTTCGTGTGAATTTCTGGTGGAACATACTTGAAAACGGTCTCTAATAACTCTTTTTCTACATCCTTATCCAGATCTTTCGGTTTCGTCTTGATTGTACTGTGAACTGTATCGTTATAATTGTTTACGATTTTTTGAAGAATATCGATCCATTTAAAGTTTTTATTAATCTCAAAAATTACTTTTCATTCTCTCATTTTGAGTTCTGTTATATCTCTCTACAATACTTGATTTCTCTCCGTTTTCAGTATGATAAATCTTAATGTTGTATTTTCTCAAAACATCATTAAATTCCTTTATTTTTAAACTCTAAACCCTTATCTTTATGAAGTAGGTTTGGAGGTTTGTGATTGATCCTTATGGCATCTTTTATTATATCTTCGAAAGCTTTTGAAAAATCCTTGCCGTTTTTTCTTTTGATAGCTATTGACCAAGCATATTTTGAGAAAGTATCAATAACATTTAACATATACTTAAATCCATCATTTTGATCTGAATAGTTAGACATAATAACTAAATCTGCTGCCCATAAATCGTCAATTCCTAATGTTATAATTTTTCTCTTTTTAAACTTTTTTCGTACTGGTGCATGAATTTCTCTAGCTTCAATCTCGATTTCTTCCTTATTCTTAGATTCATTCTTTACTTGTTTTTCATAAGGATTATTTATAAATTTACTCTTATTTGTCTTACATTTTGAACATTTTGCTGCAATTCTATACAATCCGTTTTGAGTTTGAACAATTTTCAGAATCTATATTTTTATCTATGTTTTTTTCTTACATTTGTGGCAGTGAATTAAATCATCTTCCATTTATATATCAAAGTTTTCTAAGTTTATTTAATTCGTCTAATATATCACATTTTGTTTCATTTTTATAGCCATACGGTACTGTATCGATCTTATTTTCTAGGACAATTCTCTTATCATCTTTAGCGTTCAGTGCTAATTTTGTTTATAGTAACGGTGTACAACTCATGTTTATAGCTTTTGATTACTGTCATCTCCCTAAATTCTTCTTTATCTTCGAACAAACATCTCTTCAAGTTTTCGATATTTATTGTTTTATTTACAACGCTTCTCTTAATTCCTTGCATCTTACTGGATTTTTGTCTAGATATTTGTACGAGTACATTTTCGATCTCAATCCACAAAATTCTTCTAAAATTTCGCTATTTAACTCATCTTTGAATTTCCCTATTACTTTCTTATTTTTAGTAGTGAAACATTCGTGATATTTTGGATAATCACTTGTATAAAAGTCATATATAATTTCTTTAATAATTTTAAAAGGATCTCGTTTCAATTCTAGGAAATAACTGTCTGTATCCATGTAACACAGATTCAAATCTGGGTCAAACTTTTTTAATTTATCGTAATAAAACTCATACATTAACAATTTTGATAGGTCAAGAACTGAAAATCCTATGTAGATCGGTTTGTTTAAATTTAACCTTTTGTTTGTACATGTGACTCGCTATACAGTTGTCGTCAAAGATATTGAAACATATGAAGTTCGTTTTTCTTGGCCTGTTTCATTGAAAATTCTTCATTTCCTAGTTTGATATCACATCTATTTCGCACATTTTCCATAGATTTTCCAAAAACAGAGTTGTTCATGAGCTTATAAAAAACTTTCTCAAAGTCACTTGTAGCTTTGGTTCTCATATTGGTATTAAAATCAATGTACTTTTTCATAAAAGACTTCTGATCGAATGCTATAACTCTATTCACATGTTTCAACACCATCCCTTGTTCGAGGTAAAATTTCAAATTTCTTGAATGAACAACGTATTCAGTTTTATCCAGTAAAGTTGTGCAAAGTTTGTTTTTATAATGTTCGGAAGCAAGAGGTAAATCCTTGTGATGTTCATGTAAATTTGTTGGATATCCTAGATCAACTTCGAGAATATAGCCATAATCTTCGTCGCCAGTGACTTCCAAAATTGTTTCTTGCCACTCTTCTTTTGTATATATTTTAGGATTCATCCATTTGATATCACTAAACGGCAGTTTTTGCATAATACCATAACCATAAAGGTTGTTTGCATCGACATAAAGTAAATAGTTTTCGGGCTTTGTCTTATCGAAATCTTTCAAATATTTCTTATTTGCTTTAACATATCGTTTAATACATTGAGAAATACCTCCACGAATACCTTTTTCAATCATCAAATACATATTATAATCACTAATCAATTGTAATTCTATTTTCGGTAATTTTAAACATAGCATCCCATGCGAGGCTTGGAGCTGTTAGATAATGTGCTGGATCAAGTTTGTAACAATTTAGACAAATGTTTCTGAAATTTTCAAATATATCAGCGATCAATAGTACATCTTGGATATTGTACAAATCAGAGTAATTTCTAAGATTTTTTATCTTTTAATTTGTTCCAAACGCTCAAGTAATGTTGAAAATCTTTCACAGATATGCTCTCATCTGTCAAAAGTGAATAGAAATCTTCAATTTTCAGCTCTTCTGTGTAATAAAGTTTTCCAATACTATCGATAAATTCATAGGGAAATATTCCTTTTCCAGATAGAATTTTAAAGATTTCTTCTTCGTCGTTTGGCTGTCTTTTTAGAATTTCATTCAGACCATCTTGTATAAAATGATTGGTATGTTTAATGTCTTCTTTCTTTAGATTTTTCGCTAATTTTTCAATAGATGACGCCATGAATCTAAATGTGTCTACAAAAAAAAAACTTGATAAATTTTCTAGGTTTATCATTGTCAAACTCATAGCCATATCCAGAATTTATAGAATAATTTATGTATCGTTCATCGGTGTTTGCAATCAAATCAACGTTTCCATATTGTCTAGCCAATTCCTTTATGTACAAATGAGTATCGTAATTTGACATATTGTGACAGAAAACTGGGATGTTCTGGGGAAATTTCAAATTCAGATTGCAACATGAATGAGCTACGCCTCGAAATTTACCTGTTAAATGACAATGATCTCTTACTTTTAATCTTTTTTCACCATCAAAACCGTCTGTTTCACAGATATGACAAACGTTTGAATTTTGATACAAAATTTCTTCTTCTTCAGTTAGTTTTCATAGGTTTCATATTCTTCGAATTATATTTTTTTCGCTATTTATTTCGATAATCTATTGAGCTCTTCAAACAATTGTTTTGGAACATTTTTCAAATCTTCTTCATTTTTGGCTCGATAACATATCGGTTTATACATGCGATTGGTCACATTCGACACTAAATATAGAGTAAGACCATAAGGAATGTGCTTCTGAATCTTGGTTGTAGTCGATCTTTGTGGATTGTTCTTGCATGTCGGAATTTTTTCTAATATGCTCTCAAAGTCCATATAAATTTACGTACGGATGGCTAAACTTCTTTTGATAATTAGTAAATTTAGTTTGACCTGACAACGGCATAATTGGCTTACAAACTTCATGTTCCTTGCAAATTTCTAAATGATCTGTTAAATCTCCAGATTTGTAGAAATGGCTTACACATCTTCTACAAAGAAATTTTCTTTCTTTATGCTTGGATAACTGAGAACTCACGAGCTTATTTAAATCGGTTATCAAAACATAATGAGATTTGCCTTCTTGTTTAACATACAATAAATCGATTTATAACTCGGCATCATAAACTTCGGAAATTTGTAACGGAACAATATGTAGCTTTTCATCATAAGTATAGATATTTATAGACATTTTTGGATATTTGTACTTGGAATTATGGCTTCGTTTTTCAAATAATTGTATATCCTTTAAAGACATTGGATACTCAAATTCCGAAAATATTTCATCATTTACAAATTTTTGATATTGCTTTGCTCTGTCAACATGTGTTTCGGATAGCACATCGGATAGAATAAATAAAGCAATAATCATCTTTATTTTTGATATTTACACAAGCTTTCTTTACCTTTATCTCTTGTGGTAAATCGATATATGATCCGGCATTCATCTTTCGTGTTTGTTAAGGCTCAAAATCAGTTGTTTGCAGCGTTTAAATGTCCATCCTGAACCCCTATTTGGATGATTTGTCTGTTCTCGATGTGATAATTTATTAAATTGCTTAGTGATAAAATCGTTTACATCAAAGATCTCGTCTGTTTTTATAGTAAAGTACATTGGACAAGATTGTGGTTCACCGTTTACTAAAGTTCGTTCGTATTCACATTCCAAAGAGAGATATCCTTCACTATTTTTCACAGTGTCTTGAAATTTTTCTATTAAACTTTTAATTTCTGGGCGCATAATTGAAAGATATTTGTAAATTGACATAAAATTATCGCTCAAATTCGTTAAAATATATTGCTTGAAAAGACCTTGCAAAGAGGATAAAACTTCAACATCTATGATATTTTCAGGTTTTTCGTTAAGAGTTTTATCAATGATTTCAATGATTTCAGACTTAGTTTTATCGTTAGTACCGATAGCCAACTTTTCAGCTATTGAATGAATTTTTTCATCATTAAATAGGTCGAGATTTTTCTTTTCAACTTTGAAATTCCTCTTTAATTCTCGTAATTTCTCAATATTATTCATGTTTTCGTGATCGGCAATTTTATTTTCTCTAGCCCATTGTCTTAAATAATTTAGTTCATTATTGTAAATTTGCTTGTTTTTTTTCATGCCTTTTAGAATTATAATGGCGATCATAGTTTTTTCTTAAAATTTCTTTTCTTAAAATTTCTTTTTTGCAGAACGGACATGATATTTTTTCGCGCTCATTTATATAGAAAAAATATCTAAATGGTGATTGTAAACCAACGATTGTGCCTCTCACGGCGTGATATGACGCGGGGCAAAGCGCTTATCGTGATAGTCGGTCTGTAGTGGCACACCTAGGTAATGCAGATTGCTTTTGAAGATTATCATTAGTTCCCCATTTCATAGTACTCTTTTGATAACCATAGTTGGTGTCTCTTCATCAGAATCACATGGAATATTATCTATAGTAATACCTTTTGTTTCACGCAAAATATAGTGATATTTTATAAGAAAAATCTGATAGTGCTCTTTAATGAATTTTGTTGATAAATCTTGATTCTTACAAAAAACCCTAAGGAATTCAACAATTAAGTCTTGATTATAATAGAAAAACGTACAATATTTAAAAAATACCATAAAATATCGATGAAAACTCTCTGTTTGTTTCTTTTTTAATTTCTTTTAAATATCTTTCGTAATTAAGTTAAATAAACAATCCAAAACATTTCGTGCTTTATGATGAAAAAACAACCCTTCATCATACGTTCTTTCTGCAAAAGAATTTACAAGTTCAATGAATTCTGTATCAGAAAGTATCGAAGACGGTATCAAATGTTCTATAAAATGTTTTGGTAATTCGTTGATTCATCTTTGTTGCACTGTTTAAACGCTAGAAATTTTAGAGAGCTTGGTGAGTTCATGTTTGCCATTTAGTAGAAAAGTTTTTTTATTAAAGTATGTTTTTTAGTAAAAAACTTTTAAATTGATTAAATTTTATTCAGATTTCGAAGATTTTTCGTTTATTTGTAGCAGATTTGACAACATTTCCAATATATTTTACATTGATTCTAAGGAGATTTTACATTAAAACAGCTTAAGAAAGTAGAAGCAAACACCTATAGATTCGGTTATTTTTCATTCGTGGTTTACAGATTCGTTTATGGTTCACTAGAGTAGATAGTAATATGGGGTTTCTAGATTGGTTTTGGAGACGAACGGATGTAGATTCGGTTAATTTTTCATTGAGGTTTGCTGTGTTGTTTCTCAGCTTCCTTTATGGTACATTGAACAAGATTTTACATTACTTTTCGGTTGGCTCCGAAAGTGGTCTAGAAACCCCATATTACTATCTACTTATATATATATATATATATATATATATATATATATATATATATATATATATATATATATTATATTAGTTACCCTAAATTAACACTATAAATTGTATCCTATAGAACTAATACAATCCAGTATTTTACTCAGTAGGGTTAGTAATGCTTTGAATGGTGTATTCTTTTATCTTAAAATTGTTTGTTGTGTTAATTATAATTTTATATATAATGATTATGACGATTTTCCAGAGTACAATAAGTAATTCTTAATGGTTATTCATACCATGAATGAACAAAAGTGTTACAAAGTACAATATTAAAGTAATTGCACAAATAAGCAATACAAGAGTCATACATGTTCTTTTTCATGTCGGTGGTTACATTACATACAGATACGAAGTTTGCACAAACACAGCTGGAAATAGGAGAAATTACAAAGGCATCACGTACTGTTATAGAGAGAGGGAGAACATCAAAGTGACATTACCAGAGGGGACAGCTGACGTCAATGGCCTCGTGCTTTTTCATCAGTTTGACACTTTGATGTGGTTTTATGTTTGTTTTAATAATGGAGTTGTACATAATTTCATTATCACTATTAAAAAAAAGAATATTATGACATTGACCAGAACATTCTCTATTATCAGTTACACTAATACATATAATAACTATTATTAATTTTTTTGTTTTATAGTGTGTTCTTAAAGAGTTAAAAAAACTTGATCTCTGCAGTACTTGTACTCAAAGGAATATGTTTATCTAGTGAATTATGCTTTACAAACTAGCAATTAAAAGTTTAAATGGAAATAAAATATCAACAATAGTAATGGTATATATATTAAAAACTTCTGCTAATGTTTTTTTCTGTTATTTTGTAAAAATTCTATGTGAACTTTAGGTAGTACAGATGTAGTCCCCAAATCCATATGTATACATTCTGAGGAACATGTTCGATTCCCTATCCTACAATCGGGATTGTAAAATTGATCAACCTCGCTAAATTAAATATGTTATTCGGACCATTAGTTTTACACTGACAACCCAATATACAATTAGATCGAAATTTTCGCGTGGAATTAGTACTGAAAAATTGTGTAAATTAATAAAAAAGACTCAGCAAGTTTATATATTATGTTCAATATATAGTATTTTAATGACTACATTATTATACAAATAATGTAATAGCTACAAAAGATGTGAACGTTTTGTGGAGTTATTCACATCTTATCGATGTAATCGAATGCGTTTTGATCTGTACGCCAGCATACACCAACGGCCATGGCCAATTTGTGCAAAGCTATGCTACTTTTTTTAACATGTGTTAATTTTTAACAAAATTAGAATGGATCATGCATATGTTTAATTTAATTGTTGAAACCTACTTAAAAAGACTTTCATAGTGCAGAATAGTAACAGTGTTTTCTTAATTTAAATTACTAAACACAACTACCGCTACAACAATCAGAAGATAATTCTCATTTATTTCTGTTTCACACCGAAGAATGTAACAGACACGTCACCCCAAAAAAAGTACGCAAAAATGTGATATTTTGATGTATGGATTACGTTTGGCAAACTATTACAAGAAATCAAGTTCCGATTAAGGCGACTTAACTTGGTTCTTTATTACTTTGTTTGGCTTATGTGCTATAATTTTACATGAACAACATTAGAGTCTCTGGCCAACATATAATTTTTTGTCCTATTTCGATTATCTGTGGGGCTAACTAGTCTGTAGAATTTGAAAATCCCATTAAAAATGTATTGGAGCAATCAAATGTTATTAAGTGAAATATCGTGCTAAATGTAATATATTATTCAGTTTAAAGATTCTTAAACTATTAATTTTACTATTATTGTAAATAGCTTTACTTTACATTCTTGAAAGCAAAAGGTTTTAGATCTTCTGGTTCAATACGTATCTAGGTTGGAATTGATCGTTATAGCTTATATTTGTATGATATTGGGATTTGAAGTTCAGGGAATACCCAATTCTGCAGTTTATTATACACTTTTAATTTATTATTTGTTGCTAAAATATTATTTTAGGTTAGAGGTTCTTTTTTTTATTAAATACAAAAAACCAAGAATTCTGAACGTTCAAAGACACTTCTCACAAGGCATTATGCGAATATTTTATTTTGATGTTGTAATTTAACTTACATATAAGTAAATGTAAAAACCTTTATACTAGCCGCTGTTTTAAACATATTTGAATTAACAACACAGTATTAATGATTGTCATAGAGTAGGTTGTTCGAAGTTGAACAAAAGTTTTCAACTACCGCCATTTTTGCTATTAAAGATCTTTAATTTCTTGTAAAACTTGACTTAATTTTCCATACGTTTCTACCACGTGATAAAAACCAGAAAATCACTTAAAATGTATATTTTTGGCATAATATTGATTCAAATAGGATATTCTTGCCTGTAACCTTTCGACAGCTGGGAGGTTTGTTCCAGACTTTCAAAATTTATTGATTTAATATATTGATATAACATTGTTAATATACCTTATAAATGTATTATATTATTAAGTGTTATTTGTTAATTAACAATACTATAATACTCTTGTCATATTTACCTCTTTTCGAAGGAGTATGCAGTGTTTAATAATTATCCTAAATGTCTGCAGATGTAAGTGAAGAAGTTTTATCAAGCACTCCAAACCAGACATTTACTTCTACTGAATTGCTATTCTAGTTTTTTTTTTTTATTGTAAGTACTTATGTCATTACAACATACAAAATACATTTATAAATATATTTGTATAAACAAATCTGCACATTAATACTCAGCTGAGGTTAAATTCAACAGCTCTATAAATAAAAAAATTATACTCGACTTTCACGTTCTCTATGAATGGAACCAATATTCAGTCTCCTGTCCCACAGTAGACCGGAAATAAGGAGGTGGGCAGCTGCTTCTCCTGAATAATCATATACCACCGTCCATATCATGCTTCAGGGCGTGTTGATAGAATCATTAAAAAATGCATAATATTAAGCTGAACGCTAAATAAAGTAAATCCTGTGACCACAGATAAAATAATTAGAGTAAACAATTAATCAGGAAAACGCTGACATTGCCTTTTAAAGCAGGGATAATTTAATTATTTTTACCAGATCTTTGACTATATAAATACTAAAGATGGCTGAGTTATTAGAGGTAATGAGCTTAAAAAATATCTGTACAAATAACAAATAAGTCCTTACAGATATATTTTGTCTAATACATCGATCACGAGCAAACTAAAATTACGCTAGTAACCCAAACTACATATTAGTACTATAAAATAAATATATACAAAATTTACACTATTTTATCAATGTCAGGCTCTAATTCACATAAATTCAATTAAATTCCCGATTAAATTGTTGGGACTGTCTACAGTTGACCATATGTTCCCGTTTTTAATTTCAATAAGCCTACAAAATTAGTTATAGTAAGACGTGATTTAGATTTGAAATGATCAGTGAATAATAAACATTTATACTTTATAACACAATTTTACCATTTTCTCGCCCTAGTAATTGAAAATTTCCAATTAAGAAACATTTTTAATATCCTAAGAATCTCATTTGTATATAATGTTTGGAAAGTGAAATAAATAAAATTGTTATATAATTCTTTAGTAAAAAATGTTATACTTCAATTCAGTGTTTTAGTGTTGGTCTGTTGCTCATTACATAGAGTGCTGATTACAAATAGTTAACCTACTTGTGGAAAAGTATTTGCTGATTGTACCTTATATTTATATGAAACATGAAAAGAGTTTCATTGAAAACACGACAGATGGCGTTATAAAAAAACTAGAATTACAACTACTTTAAAAAGTAACTAGCAATACATGAGTTAAGGTCCATTTTATAAAGTAATTTAAAACAATATGAAGAAAAAGTGTTGAGCTGCTCAAAACTCTTTCCAAAACGAACGAAAGATGAATTTTGAATCTGTTGAAAATCATTGTTTAATGTATTATCTTCATAATTTATTTATGTAGGTATAAACGTTTTATAGGTATAACTGCTTTTAATAATACTACACTTTTATATATAATAATATTCATCATACGTTCCATTATACAAACTTTTTACTAAGCTTTGTTCAACTGATAGTTTTTTAATTGTAAGATTATTTATACTTTTCCAATTTTTTTATTCACACCTGACGATATTTTAGACGTCGAATGGCCATGTGTAAAAAAATTCAAACTTATTAGAGAATTGTGTGTTTATTTTAAAGAAAATAATATTTTTCCAATAAAAAGAGCTCTATCTTCAATAAATTCAATGAAAGAGCTTTTTATTTTTGTTGAATTATCTTTACATACGACGAGTGAAAATTGAAACATTAATAGTTGATTTTGAAATTTTGCAATTATTTATTGAATTTTGCAATGTGATTTTTCTTGCTCATATGAATTGTTTTTGCCGCTGGCTTAGAAATAAAAAGTGGAAAATACTTTTTAATTGCCTAAAATGTCACATATAACATTATACATATTTCGTATTTGATTCTTATAATACGAAACTTACAATAAACAAGAGAGATATTTTATAGAAAGAAAATGTATGTCACTTGGTTTATACCACCTTAAAAGAAAATATGTATTTTAATCACTTTGACTTCACATATCCTTAGAAACTGTACTATACATACTTTTAGTCATTTATGTAGTAGGAGTATGTAACTATAATGCTACTCATTTTGCCAGAAGAAAGCATAATCTTTTTAGTAAAAACTTCTTTCATTATTCTTAGTTAACCTAACCGCGGAAAGTTCTAAAGCTTAATTTTTATCTATCAGTTGAACTCTACCTATTAGTGGAATAATAACATCATAATTAAGCGTTTTCCCATGTAAGGAATAATTGGGGAAAAGCTATTTCAGTTGCCATTTAACAGTATTGAGTGTAGTAGCTAGCTGTAACTCCGCATTTTGCCTAATTACTCTGCTTGTCACTATGGCACTAAGCGAGGACGAAAGAATCACTTTATTAATGATGCGTGGTTGTAGCGATCGTATTTGATCTTGAAGAAAGATGTAGCGTTAAAGATCGACCAATAAATAAGAAAGGCCTACAAAATGAGGACAAGCCGTTGGATGTCTTGCAGACATTTCTTGAAGACCCACAAAGCCGCATCAGAACATTAAATTAATCACTTTCTCAATGAGTAAAATTTTAAAGGTTATACGATGCGCGTTATAGTTTACGAATTATATGAAGAAAATTTTCATTATATACTTGGGGTCGTTTAGAGTCTTGATGGACAGCACAAGTAGAAATACGAATCTTCCAACAAATATAGCATTTATGGATAAAGCAGCCTTCAGGTTGAATAAAACAGTGAACAGAAAAAAACTACCTTTTTTGAGTAAACACAATCCCCTTAGATGGTTGAGGAAGCATACGCAACACCCGCAACAAATTAATGTTTGGAAGGGAATCTTTTTAAACCAGGTGGTTGTACCTCTTGTTATACAAAGATACAAACTCTACTTCTTCGCTTGTTTGCTTCACTACCTTTTAAAATGATGCACATATCAACCTATGCTCGAGTTTACAAAAAAATATGGCACTAAAGCAGCCAAACGAGTGTTAATTGAAATCTCTCTGAAAGTTCTTGAAGGCTGGTCTCGAACAATTCATGTTTGAAAATTATTCGAATCACTTTCTTTTAAAGTTTGAAGGCAATTTATAAACAAAATACGAAACTCAACTTTTAACACATAAATACACTTTATTTCTTACTAACTTATCTCGATTTTTGTACATGAAAATGCATAAAACCAATGAAACGAATCAGTAGCGTCAATTAAAAAGTTTTGTAGATGATGTAAAAGAAAGTTTTTGCAGTGACATAGAATAGATCGATAAATATGCATTTTTTGTTACAACTTCAATATTTAAAATAAGAAATACCATTACAGTAATGTGTGCGAATGTGTAATTATTGCTTGTGTTCACATAAGAATACACATAATGTCACTAAATCAACTAAAATGTAATTCATGTCATGTAACGAGGAAATGAACTACAATTTAAAATAATAATGTAAAAAAATCAGAGAATCATTGAAATCATAGAGAATCATTTGAATTGGTAATGGTGGAAGCGTGCGAGTTGTGATATTAGCTGACTGAAAGAAAAGGAGCTTTGTTGATTTATTGAAATTATTGATTTACCATATTCTATTATTTTACGTTTTTTATCTATTGCAGGTAATATTTTGATGGCCTTGAGGATTAATTTTTACATACGAGTATTTAACGAGGTAGGGTACGCACAAGTCATGTAATTCTATCGCTTACGTGATAGCTTTTTCGTTACCATCTTGGTTGCCCTAAAAAAATCAATATTTCAGATGAACCATACCGTGTAACATGTATATGGCAAAATATATGGCACTAAAGCAGCCAAACGAGTTTTAATTGCAATCTCTAAATTATTCTAAAAAAGAATCGGAACTGTATACTCATTTAGGTAGGCCTTCTAGATGACGTTCATGTTGGAAGATACCAGCGTCCAGGTTAGTGCGAAGAACTGTTAATATTGTATGTAATTTATATGTAAATAAACGGATACAAAGCACCTGAGAACACTTACGAACAAAAGGCTTTACCGAACTGACCAAAACTTTCCCAGCTAATACAACATATCACGATTGCCTTCAATCACGTACCCGCAACACCAACTGTCAACTGCATTGTGTGTTAGTATTGAACACTTATTAGGGGCATAGGCATTTCACCTTTTTAGGGATACCATTCCTGCTGTTGAACTTTTTAACTCCAAAATGTATAGAGGTTTTCTTTTGGACCAAGACAAATTTAGTATTAAATCCTGCGAGTATTAGGCTTCCTTAAAGCTGATCCAATTATTGACTCTACCAGCGTAGGGATAATCGAAACTGTTTGTCTAGATGAAACCCGATTGGTATAATAATTAGTCAGTGGGTAAGATATGAAGTTAATTGCACAAACAAATTTTCATGGGATTTTATAGCCTACTTGTGGTGACTCATTATGTGTCTTCTTTTGAACAGCTAAAACACTGATCTCTGTATTGATGTGATTGTTAGGATTAACATGTTTCATATTTAAGTTAGCTTTCAATAGTTGTTTACAGACCTTCGATGCAGATTAAATATTATTAACATATCCGAAACATGAAAATTTAATCGATTGTGTAGGCGAGATGTAGTCCATGTGGTACTACAATCCAAAGTGATTTGTACTTTACGATACATAGTAGAAAAAGGGGTACTATATATGTAGCTGGCGTGTGAATATTTTTTAATTGGTCTCGCCTTAGTAATTTAAAATGTTAAATAATTTTTATATTTATATACAAGCCACACATGATTCTGTTTATCGTGTTTAATCATTATGTCTCTACTGGTTACTCGTATTTTGTGTGAGATTCTCCTGGCCGGTGCTGAGTTTTTTGTATACTTTTTCTTTTCTAAACTACAATTAACATGTTCATCATGTTAGTTGGTTTATTAATGTTGACCATACTTTGGTGAAATGTTGAGTAGTTAGCATGTTAATACCAGAAGAAGAGACTAGATTCCAAAAATCGAACCTTAATTTTCTATTTTTTGACGTGACAACGTCTTAAATTAGGTTGCGGCTCGGGAGTCACTCATGAAAAAGTGTAACGCCCGGTAACGTTACGATGCCCGTCCAGTGGGTCCGCCGCACGGGATCCGCACGGGATAAAGCAGATAACTGTGGGTCCGCCGCACGGGATAAAGCAGATAACTATGTTTATTCGTGAAAATGTGGAGTGCTTAGATTTCGTCATTTACAACAACTACAACAATAAAGGTAAAATAATTGTACACTGATATTTTCATTATCGTAAACTATGATTGATTGATTAATTGTTAGATTGACACAAAAGTTGAGAAACTGAGTTTATAGGTTATGTCATACTATTGACAAATGTTGATAGTGTTAAGTAAATTATTAGTTTAAATCACTCTGCAATCAATCGTAATTCAGTCGATTGAGAAGAAACAGCGCGTATTGCTAGTCAACCATTTAAAATAACAAATTATAACCTCTAACCTGTCATAAACAGTGCGACCAAACAAACGAAACTAAAACCGACCAATCACCACGCGCGGAGTTAGAATTTAACTGTGTTTAGCAAGAATTTCAAAATTCCAATTTTAGTAAATGTTTTATTCAACTTTACCATTTACAATAACAAATTTTAATTAATTTCAAATTATGTACAATGTTTTTAGTAAACAAAATATATTTCTATAGTTAAAATTTGTGCAATTCTTATTTTCATTCAATTCCTTGTTCCTATTGTGCAATTTAATAATATTCATATCAATAAATATTCTACCGAGAAAAAGACGTTGTCACGTAAAAATCTTCGCCCGTAAAACCGACTTTACAGGCAACCATATTTTTTTTAAATGTAAAAATGGGAATATTCTGAACCCTTTTATTGTTTTTAACAATTTATCGGCAAATTTTATAAGTAATTTTTGTACGTAATGATTTGTAAACATATTTCTTTAGTAAAAAACTGTGGTATTAAATAAAAAAGAAAGATTGTAAACGAAAAGAATACCTCAGCTTAGATACTTAAGACCTTAAAAAGTATCATCGTTAAATGTAAAATTTATCGATTTGTCAAAGTTTGCACTATATAATAGATATTAGTTGTATATCAATACGGTTGTTAATGGGAGGTGTGAGACCTTCCATTTGGAACGAATCATTTTCTGTGCTTAAAAGTGAACAGGTAAAGCTTAATATCGCCGTATGAGTTATCCCATTGCAATGAGAGAATGGACAATGTGTTTGGCCTTGACATTAATAACCCTGCTACCATTAACCCGATTACCCTCTCTACCCCCCCTCATCCACTCATATTACACTTGAAGGTTCTAATTGCTCCTATCAGTATGCAGGATCAGGCTCCAATCCGACATTTGCTCAGCATTGATCCTGCTTTAGATTCCAATAATCACTTTCATATCATTTTCCGGTCGATATCAATGACTACCAATGGTGGAGGTAAGTCAAACTTACATTTATATGCAGTTTAATTAGTTACATCTTAATAAAAAAGATATCGAACGTTCAAATTATGTATTGTCTATTGAACAACAATTCGATTAATTGATTTTTTACTTTGTGATTACACGCTAGATGACGTGAAGTGTTGTTTTTAATTTCTTCTTTAGTGGATAGAGTAAATTGGAATTTACTGCCACTTAGAGTATAGGGAAATATACATAATTAATAGGTTATTATAATTATTTTTGATAATTATGATTTATAATTAACGTAAAGCCTAGTTAGAAATTATTTATGGTTGAGATTCAAATTTCTAATTTTATGTATATCTGTTATTGTGTATTTTGTTTCTACAATCAATTAGGGGTTAAATTTTCTAAGTATCCGTTTGTAGCTAGCAATGTTAGGATAAGAATGGTTATTTTATCCACCTTAAACAATCATCAATTTATTCTAACACACAATTTTGTATAAAGTTGATGTAATATAATATAGAAGTACGCCAAACAATGTGACAGTATTCGCTGAAGTTGCTTGCAAAATTTAAAGACTATAGGTTATTCAATTGTCGAGATATTCTGCGGGAAAATGAAAGATTTGACACAAAAAATTACAATTGCAGGCAGATAGAAGAAGAACTCTGCAGCCTATTCAGTAATACATTTCAATGGCGTTCAGTAAAATGCAATGGACAGATACCAAAGTCCATAGATGAACGGTTCTGCTACGAAAAGGTTCACCTAAGTTCATTAAAAAGACTTCATTATAAGACACGATGGTGTTTACGTGGAAATGATGTTACATTAAAAAATCTGTAACTAAATAGTTAAACTTGTTCTTGAGATGTCTAATGGAAAAACTGGCAGTCAGATAGACTAAGAGCTTGACATATGATGTATTTTGCCACAACCCTTAGTGGCATATAATAAAAGTATACTATATTTCAAGTTCATAGATCATTTGGAAAAAAGATTTTAAATTATAGGATTTGCTAACGGTCAGCAAAATGTCATGTATGACGTTCACAATAATCGAACTCTTCTTCTGTATATAAAAATAACCTGATTCGCTGGAAAATCAAAGTACCCGATGGAATGAAACGAAAGTCTTTCCAAACTATTTACTAAATAAATAGTTAATGCTAGATTCACATAGTATGTGAAATACGATTATTCTACTTGAGATGTTTATAAATATATTCATTCTGTCATTTCCTCGCTGATATTTAATTATTGACCTTTTAATTTAATGATTTACCTCAGCCTATTTTTTTTATTATTTGATTTTCTCGTTACAACTATGGTCACTCACAGTACAAATTTAAAAGTATTCCCAAACACTCAGTCCTATATGACATGCACATCATCGAACTTTAGCTAATGTTTGAGCCACATTACAAGATCACAAAAGTTTGAACCGTAAAATTTAAATAATTCATAATATCATATTTTAACTCAATTATTAAGGTTGTTCAATCGAGACTTTATAAGGAAACTGGCAGTTGCCCGCGGCTTCGCACGCAATTTCCTGTTGAAAAACAGTACACTATATTTACGTATTCTTTCTCTATAATTCTAAACATTGCTGACATAGTTAGTTGATAGTTGTTCCTTCGTGAGCCTCTTGTGTGCGTTATGAAGGTATGCAATAGTCCTGACTCTAACCTTCGTGGTTTTTGCTTGGTATTGATAAGTTATTCAGTACAATGAATTAATAGGGGTAAATTAGGTTACAAAGAATCAAATTCTGTCTGTTAAAATGAATTGTTTGTCTAAGATATTTCAAGTATTATAGTGAAGTTTGCCTTCAGCTCCGACCAAGAAAGTGTATCAACGAAAACCAATTTCGATCTTAAAGCGTCTTCTTTCGACTCTTTTCATTTACCTTCCATCCAATCAAATTCGATTACCTTATGTGCAAACATTCACGGATTTGTACAATGAGGTGGTTTTTTTACAACAGCGTTTAATAGTATTTTCATAGCATTAGATAGTTCCTTGGTCATCGATGCAATCTAAATTTAAAATTAGGCAATAACTTCTTCTTTGCAGTCTGCATTACACTACTGATCAAGCAATTTACAATAATAATTTTCTAAATTTTAAATTTAAACAAATGTTTCTGCCTCTTTGATGAAATTTAGCTGAAAGTATTAACAGTATCGGTTCACTATGTATAATGTGTCGTAGTGCAGTCTGCCGGATCGAAGGTAAAAACATAAAACTAAAATCAACAACAATTTATAAATAAAACATTCATTAATCTTAATTTAATGTTTCTAATTAATAAAAACAAACTAGATAATATCTGTAGAATATTTTTGTTTAATTCCCTTGAAACAGTAAGCCGTGATTTCAATATATTTGTTATTTATGATACTCGAAATCTCAGAATGGCTTATCATTAAAGTTAATCTACTACTAAAGTGCGTTTCAACCTTATTTATAGAACACATAAGTTAAAATGTTGATTAAACTTGACTGCTAACTTGCACATTTTTATTATTTTACTATTTTTATAAACACAAGATTGAGATGCAGCTACATTTTTATTTCGGTTTCTCTGCAGGATTTTTCTTAGTTTCCATCTATACAAAAATGGCTTACAAAATATTATGTATCTTATTTTTAAAAAACTACTGTTAAATACAAATTCACATATAGAAATATAATGATTTATAAACGGGTCCCTCCATGAACTATTTCATTTTGAATAGTTACTTAGTAGGTAAGTAAGGAAAAAAACCCTCTACACTAACTTTTCTTTTAAACGGTTGAAAATTTTAAATAAATTGTGTACATTTTTATTTATTTCCATAATAATTCTCTTTATACAAAAATGGGCACTGAGAGGCAACTGAAACGCTTCAATTGTTTGACTTATTCGAATGTTACTTAAAATGAAAGAAACAGAGACATCATGAAATCTAATTTCAGATTATCTTGTGGAATGTTTCCATCATATCTTCGTTCAGATAAAGTTATAATGGACGCTATATTGTATGTAGTAAATTTTGAAATTTTACACAGTAATTTAATTTTATTTTTATCCTAAATGATTTTTTTACCTTATTATCTCTTCTTACCCCTAAAAATTACTATGTTTTGGACAGCGGTACTCATTCAATAGTTACCCCATCTTATTACATTATTTTGTAAATATTGATAAAAATTAGATTAAAAAACTTGCGTTTATCCAAGGTACGTAAGACACAATTTTGTTACAGTTGACTACTGGATGTTCTTAGAGCAAGCTTAAGTAAAGGATAATGGAATAAGTGTAATTGTGTTTAATTCTACTACGAAAATCAAAAGGTCATAATAAACTCTCGTGGAACTAATACAATCAAAGGTTTTCCTCATTGGAGATAATAATGCTCTGAATAGTTTATTGAGTTACCTTAATTTTTTTATGTTACTTACAATTTCATGTGTAATAACTATCATGAGGAGTTTACTATGCAGTTACTAATGCAGGTCCTCAACACGACTTAGTAAATGTTTACAAGTGATTAATATTACAATAAAAGGATATCTGAACAAGTCATTGTTGTGTTGTTGTCAATGAAAGTGGTTAAATTGCATACATTAGTGACGTAGTCACAAATACAGTGGGAAATAGGAGAAATTACAAAGGCAACTCGTCCCGTTGAGGAGAAAGGGACAACACCAAAGTGATATTACCCGTGTGAATAGCTGACGTCACTGGCCTCGTACTTTCTACATCAGTTTTTAAATACTTCTGTGTGAGTATATACTTTTACTAAGATGTTAATGATTGGCTTATTAATATAACAATTAAATACAGGCAATATAGACCTATAAAAAAACTTATAATATAGAAACTATCTATGAAATCACCATTATTGTTTGCACCATTATATTTCATACAATGAAAATTTTATTTTATACTTCGCTCTTTTAAAAAGAGTAGTGATTAAAAATATATATCTAGCCCCTAGTGAGTTGTCATGTAAAAATAGAAATAAAAAATGTAAATGTCGATTAAACATGATTTTCAATATTTTGAAAACTTTTGCTAATATTATTGTATGATTCATTGGCTAAACGTCTTTTTCCTATATCTCATATTTTAAGCAAAATAGTTTTATGGTAACAATTTAATCCACATATCAAGGAGTTATACTTTCTTAGCAACTTTTTTAGATCCCCTACTGGATACTGGGTACTATAAACTGGATACTCCGTTAGTATACTAGTATTGCTCTAACTGCAGTAATAAACTTTTTTGACAAGTAAAATGTGTTAAACGATATATAACATATAGTCAAACAAAAACAAAACATATTAGGTATTATATTATTTTACAAAACTACACTACTAATATTAGGTACATTATCCGGATGAGTAATTTATGAATTGAGATTCCAAAAAGTTCAAAAGTGGGAAATGAAAAAAGGAATCAGTAAATTAATATATTATGTACTAAACATATGGTATAGTTGTAAATATAATATTATAATATTAATATAATAACTACTAAGGTATGTAAACCCTATGGATTAAGTTGCATCTGACTTAAATTATCCTGTTATTTTAGAAAATAGGGCGACAGCCACTAAAGCCGAAAGCGTCATTCTAGCGAAATTGAACTGGAACCCTTATTTTATAAATTGCATTTTAGACATACTTAACAGGAGTTACCTATTACAGAGTTACTAAGAGTATTTTCTTTGTTTAAAGTAGAAAAAACAGCTAAAGCTAATTAATTCAAGAAGGGCTCAATATTGGTAAATGTATTTTTATGACTAACACAAAATAATGCAGCAGACACGTCAGCCTTACCAATTCCACAAATAGGAAAATATTTTAACTTACAGATATGTTTGGCAAAAATTTTACTACAAATAAAGTTCCCTTTCAATTTATTTAACTTAAGCACTGAAATCGTCTATGAACATTCTTATGATATGTAATGAGTCTGGTTGACATATAATTATATTCCTAATTCTATTATTCCTCCGGGCTACGCCTCACTGGTCTCTAAAGTAGCAAAAAGCCACTCAAGAAATGCATGGCAACAAAAAATATTATTAATTGAAAGAGCCTAATATGAAATCAGCTGTTGCGTGTAAAAATTGTTCAACATATTAATAAATTATTATTTAACCAACATTATAAATTTTGTTATATTTATTGTTTTAAACAGTAAGTTTAATAGTTAGAATAGTTAGAAAATCCTATTAAAATTTTTTCTCAAATTGATGTTGAGCACAGAGGCTATCCAGATAAGAAAATCATAAGTGTTAGAAAATATATACTTTTACCTATATTATGTTTTAGCAAATATTAAGTATGCAGCCCTTGGTGAGGACAGGAATACAGACATAAACGACAATGTTATTATCTAAGTAAACTATAAATTTAAAGACTTATTTTAGAGCCATCTTAGTTGCCTTTTTAAATAAGTATGCTTCTCAGACCTGTGTATGTATATATACCGTTTTGATTGGGGGAAAAAAATAACATCAACTATGGCTCAATAAACTACTAAGACAGGAGTAAATTACAATTGCCGTAAATATATACTTTTTGGTAAGACGGCAAACACAAAATTTGTTTTAAAAATATGTAGGTATTACTAAAAACAGAAGTGTTCATACAAATTAAACAATTTGTAAGCTTTTAAATTTGTTAACTGAAAAATTGACAAAATATATACCTAAAATGTACAGTTTATTTTCAGCTTCTGATCTTCAGATTTTGAAGTGGGTTAGGCCCTCACACTAAAGAAATCATAACATAAGTTGATTTTAATTGTAAATATTTGTAGCTATAGTGACAGTAATGAAAATACTAAGTACATAAAATAATAATGAGAAATATATTTATGCTATGGACTAGTACATGGTGATGTTTTAGGTACACTTTTCATTTAAGAAATCGTGTTTTTAAATTTCATAACAAGGATTTATTATCTGAAAATATTTATGCATGAGCATTTTTTGTCGAAAGAGGTAGAACTCAGCTTTAAAAATATGTAAGTCCCATGGTTTTTCTCATGATAAGTCAAAAAATTATATTTATAAAAAAAAAATTATGAATGGCGGTAGTGAAAGAAAGTTGTCAAGATTAGGAGGTGGCAATGACAGTGACGGGGGACTGATTTCAGACTCAATTGACACCCTATAAATATCTACGCATACCTGTAAAATATATTTATTGATAATTAATAACATGACATGCAAGTTTCTTTTATTAATTCATAATCAAGATTATTGTTATTTAACTGCATTATAATACTCTTGTAATATTTAACTATTTTGTGGAGATGGTAAGCGATGCTTAATAATTATCCTAAGTTATTGAGATGTAAAAGAGGAGGTTATATCAATCTACTCCAAACAAGACACTTTCTTATATTGCAATTCCAAAGTTTCTTATTACTAGTAATTAAGAAATTATAACATACTATATACATCAATAATATATTTTCATAGTACTTCTGTATGGTAATAGCCAGCTGATGTTAAATTCAAAAGCTCTATAAATTCCAAAATTATGGTCGGCTTTCACGTGATTTGAACCAATATTCAATATCCAGTCTCACAATAGCCCGGAAATGAGTTGGGCAGCTACTTCCTCTGGATATTCTTACATCACCGTCACTGTCATGCTTCAGGACGAGTTGCTAGAATCTTTACAAAATTCATAGAATTAATATGATTGCTAAATTAAGCTAATCCTGCTAACTACCGATAGAATAATACGAGTACACTATTAATTAGAGAAAAGGCTTACATTGCACATAATGCTGTCATACTTATAAAATAGTTTGCAAACAATTTGTGTTTGTTATTAACAAATGTTTTATGCGTTAAATTTCAATAATTTTTTATCTTGTTAAAAATGGTGATTGAAGAATAAAACTTAATCGTTCAAAACATACAATAACAACTTTTTTTAATAAGGCAATTCTAACTAAGATTGATTATTTTCAAATTAGGGATAAAATTAAAAATATTTATATGACACGCGGAAAGAGCTAACTTGCTCTTTGTTGTTATTTAAACAGATGACTTGAACTCGAGAGAATATTTAATAATTGATAATCGACTTTAAGTATTTGATAGTAAAACATTTGATGGAAACGTGACATTCATAACAGAGATGAATAGTTTTACTAATGGCATCATATAAATCAAAACAACAATTATTTAACTAATTGAGATGGATATTTTTGCCTTCTTTGCTTAGACTTAAATATTAGTTTAAATTGTATAAATAACTTAGAAGGGTTCATATATATGTATATATTATATATATAATATATATATATATATATATATATATATATATATATATATATATATATATATATGAAATTAAATAAGGCTATTGCCATTTATACAAATTTAACGTAAATAAAAGTCATTTGACAGATATTTGGTCTTCCGATCATATGTTAGTTTGGTTATTTAAACGCACATAAGGCAGATATGGCTAAATACAAAGTAATTAAATCTTAAAAAGTGAAGGCTCTGTGGTGTAATGGTAGCACATTCATCCGGCAAGTGAGAGATCCGGGTTCGAGTCCCGGCTGAGCAAGTACATTTTGCGATTCAATGTTTATTTGAAGTTATATATATATATATATAATATATATATAATATATATATATATATATATATATATATATATATATATATAGAATATACAATGCAAAACTAAGGGTTAACAAGGGAATGATTTTGATAGAAATAAAATTATGTGACTTGGTTTATACCATTTTAAATGTAATAATGTATTATAATGAATTTCACTCGATATATATTTGTTAAGTAGTAAATTACTATATATGTAGTATATATATATATACCCGGCAAGTGAGAGATCCGGGTTCGACTCCCGGTGGAGCAAGTACTTTTTGCGATTCAATGTTTATTGAAATTAAATAAGGCTATTGCCATTTATACAGTTTAATGTAAATAAAAGTCGTTTGACAGGTATTTGGTCTTCCGATCATATGTTAGTTTATTTAAAACGCATTATGTGACAAATACGGCCAAATACAAAATAATTAAATCGGAAAAAGTAAGCGCTCTGTGGTGTAATGGTAGCACATTCACCCGGCAAGTGAGAGATCCGGGTTAGACTCCCGGCGGAACAAGTACTTTTTGCGATTCAATGTTTATATATATATATATATATATATATATATATATATAAAATTATAGTAGTAAGTAGAATTTTATAAATGTTAAAAACAAATGAGAAATGAAGAACTTTATTTTATCATTCTTAGATAATTCTACCGCGAAATGTTGAAACACTTCGTAGATTTTGTGAAGGACTGAGAGAGGAGACATCGCGTTTTCCAATCCCATTTGTTATCAAAAACCAATTCGAATAAGGTTTCGGGAGATGGAAATACATTGTGTGGCTCAACCTCATATTTAACACCACCCGGTCTACCTTTCCTGAACAAACCCTTTTGTTCTTTGACAAAATAAGTGTAACTGCGTTACCAAAGTATCTCTAAAAGTTTGGGGGTGAAGCTTTTGTGGTTTTACTAGTTTATTTTACTATTTATCTAATTCAGACCGGTCATTGAGTTATCAACATGTTAAGCTGCACTCGTTTTTCTAGCAAACAAAACTTTCCCGGATTATTAAGTAAAATAGAAAACTGTGCCACTTGATACATTAATTTCTAAAAAGGAGAACGTTCGTTGACTTTACATTTATTTGGAGAGTTAAAGCTATATAGAGATATAATTTGTAATAAAAATTCTTGGTTGAGAAAAATAATTTATAATTCAATCTCTTAAACTCGATGATTAATAATAAATAATATTTAGTCATCTCCTATGACTTACCATTCTTTCCTGTATCATCGGCAATTGAACAGATTTTAGGTGGATCATGACTCATTACATTAACAAAAGATAAGAGGGAAAAAGACACTTACACTGTATTATTTGGTGATATATGGCGAACGTATAACTATAGCTTTTGATCTCGACCAGAAAATCGCTAAGTTTGGGAAAAATTAAAAGGTAGTTAGTAAAGATATTTTGTTACTTAACACAAATTGCCAAGATTAATAAATCAATACCTTCCATTGTTATTCCAATCCTTGGACCTTTAATAAAATGCACCTGCGTGTCTGTTAATAATAAAAGGTCGTTATTTCAGTAATTAAAACTGGTATTTACTGCTTCGCTAATAAACTCGCGATGTAAAATTCGCTCACCTTTCATATAAAGTGTGCTTTCAGGCAGTAATAACCCTTGCTACCATTTTCTTTAGTATAATATTTGTTTGAATCAATTTTCTCATTAAACATTGAACCTATAGACGTTTAGAGACTAAAGACATAGAGCAGTATACATTTTCCCTGTAAATTAACAAATTTAATTAAAAAAGTTATAATTCCTGTTCCTAAAGGAATGTAAAAAGAGTTATGTCACTTACAGTGAAGTTAACTAATTTTAAGATTGATTACTGGAAATTTGTTTGCTTAATAAATAAAGGAGAGTTCAATCTGTTATTTTACGCGTCCTCATGGACCTAGGCTTGTGCGATGGTCTTATCTTATCTCAAAAAGAAAAAGGAGGAGGGTCGATACAATACAAGATCGATGACTATGGTCACATACAGGTTTTCCCCTCTGCACCACCTACAATAAGCTTATGCCTTACAACTTCTCACTCTAGGACTGTCTATAGGCTCAACAAGAAAACGTTATACATCGATTTTTCTCCCTTACCATCTCTATTACCATGGAAATAAGTTGTTTACTTTATTAAATTAGAGTTTCTGTTAGGTCAAAAATAATATATCTCTCTTTGGCTCCTGTAACATTTTTTGTCTTCAACTGACAGTAGACAATTCGAGATTGATAGATTAGGAGCATAGTTAAGAGGTAATAAGAGAACACTATGCATGCAGATACTCATTTCATATCGGAGTCATATTATCAAAAACTTTAAAAAATATTATAAAAATAACAGTTTGTAACTACGCTAAAACATTCATTAGGATAAATGTAAAGACTGTGAATGGTTCTTTAAAGGGGTCATTGACTAGCGTATTTTTAAAGACCTGTATTTTTTATCACCACCGGCTATATACTACAAAATACTCGTATTTATGTCATTAATTTTGTAAAAAAAGCATGCCGAAACCGAATGTTTTTCGTTTTTAAAGTAAGCGGCACAAGCTTTTTATTGTTACCGAGTTCATATACTAATTAAAGGCGTAATTAACTCTTTAATTACTTCGGCGACCAACCTATTATCTTCCCTTTGTATGTTTCTTATCCAGGAAATTAACATTTTGAAAGCAAAACTAATAATAAACTGTATTAGTGGTCCATATCACGTGTTTCATAGTTTCAGGTGTACCCGGGGTTTTTAATTAGGAATACACTAAATATTTTATAAAAAGTATACAATCTGAACAAACTTGGCAAAAAGATTTATTATCTCAGTAACATAGTTTAAATGAAAAAAGGTTCTAATTTGAACCAAGTTATAGCACAATAAATTTAATAAAAGCACGATATTAACAAGAGGCGGAAGGCCGTTCGTTGTGGTTGGCAAAAATGAGATGAAAAATGTAATAATCAAATAACAACAACAATTATTAAAGTTTTCAAAATGATCAAATGAAAAAATTACAAAATATCATAAAATACTGTTTTAAAAACAAATATAAGAAAGTAAATAATCCTTTAATGGAGAAAACAAAGTTGTTAAACTAAACAACATAAATAATATAAATATTCCCTAAAACAATTAAACTTATTATGAAAACCCTACTATCCCAACCTGTCCATGCTCTCTTTGTTTTTCAACTCAAATTGTGTGAGGAGCCGTGGGTCAGAAAGGTTAAAAGCAACTAAAGATATCTGACAGATAAGAGGTGTAGGGAATGGAAATAAAAAAGTTCAATCCTTCATTCATTACATCAGTTTTAATTTATTATTTTATGAAAATTTAATTTAATAGTTTTTGCGTACAATATTATTACAGTATCTTTCGTTTAATATTTATCAAAAGACTAGAATTCTGAAGATATACATTCACTATTCGCAAGACATTAATATTGGATATTTCCATTTATGCTGTAATTTAGCTTACAAAAAACAGCTAAATAAATTGAAATAAAACTTTTAAAATCCACCATTTTATTTATAGGTTAAATTATACTGCAGTAATAATATTTTTCATACGTGATATTGTAAAAAACTAAAAAGAACCTTTAACTGATGGCCATTTTTCTAGTTTGCAGCTTTTTTTATTTAATGTGAAACTCGACCTGATTTTCCACAATACATTATGGATCACGTCCCATGATAAAAATTTACTACTGTATTTTTAAGGGACTTTCTGCGACTTAAAAATATGGAATTTTAGTTTAATACTGATAGATTTAAGTAAATTCTTATCTGTAATAGATCAACAGCTTGGAGCTCGGTCCCAGTCTTAATTGTAACCTTGAATGAAAATAAGTTTACTACAAAAATATATGTTTTAAAACTATCAACATATATACATTTTTATTATATTAATTTACAATCAATTCAATTAAGCATGCTCTAATACAGAGCATTTTACCCTGGAGGAATTATGCGATGTTTACTAACCTAAATGTCTGTAGGTGTAAGTTAGGAAGTAGTATCAAGTCAATCCAAACAAGACACTTCTATATAGGCTAATTAAAATTTCGGAATGTCCAATTAGTTTCATTTAGGCATTATGAAATATTGTATAAAATAATGAATACATTTACAAAAAGAAGCAGCACGGGAGTAGTCACAGCTAAGGTTAAGTTCAACTCTATAAATTATAAAATAATGCTCAAATTTCACGTTCTTTGTGAATGGAACCAATATTCAGAGTCCAGTCTCACAATAGCCCGGAAATGAAGAGTTGGGCAGCTGCTTCGCCTGGATATTCTTACATCACCCTCACTGTCATGCTTCAGGTAGGGTGGTGGCTCATAGTGCCTAAGCTCACAGCGCCACAACGTGAATTTTGCTCACAGCGCCACAACGTTAATGTGCTCACAGCGCCACAACTCATAGCGCCACAGATTTGGCCGGAGTGCTCACAGCGCCAACACAACCGAATAAATAATCGGGTCCATGCTCACAGCGCCACAGCTCACAGCGCCACAGCTCATAGCGCCACAGATTTGGTCGAGTGCTCACAGCGCCAACACAACCGAATAAATAATCGGTCCATGCTCACAGCGCCACAGCTCATATCGCCACAGGTCATAGCGCCAAAGATTTGGCCGGAGTGCTCAGAGCGCCACAGCTCATAGCGCCACAGAATTGAGAGTGGGGGAAACACCCGCTGGAGGGGTAACCCGCCTTCCTTGTACCAACCTCCAAAGTTATAATTCCCGTTATAACCAAGAAACATTGTTTCTATTGTTTGAACCGGTATTTTAAAACCTATTATGTGGTAATCACGTTTGTATTAATTAATTAAAATAGATTATTATTGTTAATGAAATAATAGTAGAACAAGTATTAATTATCACGAATTGAATGTAGTGTTTTTATTTTCTGTACGCATCAGCTTTATGTCATTGTGAATTTGCATGTTGTATATTGAATTGTAATCGATTTAAAATTAGTCCTCACATTTGTACATGCATAATTGTTGTTAACATGCTATTTTGAATACGTGTGGGCTATGTGAATACTTTTTGGTTTTAGTTAAAACCAATTTTATTATGTACCTATACCTTTTTTAAATGATCGGATTGTTTTTAAATTCTTCATGAATGACATGCGTATTTGAAAAGAGAATACAGTTATTGTTTAATGGACGTTCAGATACCTATTTAGTGTACTAGGCCTGAACTTGTATTAGTACATACTAACATTAACAATACTCATGTAATATTGTATGTATTTAGTAATAACAAAAAATACTATATTCATGGGAAACATATGTGCAGATCACGTCATTGATAGATAAAACAAGTTTACTTAACTAAAAGACAAGACAAAAAACGAGAGAAAAACAACAAAATGTATTAATTCTCATCTCACCCTGCTAGCGGTCTATTCTTAAGCGTAGTAGCTTCGAACATTGTATACATACATACATATATATACATACACACCACACATTTCCTTAATTTACGGATTCATAGAAAATACTTTTATTACGTTTATAATATTAATTTATGTATTTGAAAAACGGTCAAAATATATTTCATTGTGTAGATCCCACACTAAGAATTCTAAATCGATAAGCACAAGAACACACAACAAGAGATATCATAGGCTATGTACCAGATAATTATGTTTTTCAAAATAGAAACACTAAAAAAATAATAAACAGTATCCAAAGTGTTTATTAGTATAATTGTTATAATCGGTTTCTAATCGGGTACCTTACGATTAATTAGTGAAGACAAAGACATGTATGACATGTTACATAGCATATGGTTACATGCTAACTCAAATTTTATAACTATCGCCTAAGCAATAATTTGTTACGATAAAATATTCTTGCCAAATTACATCACAACGAATATTTTTGAGCTACGTATTTTCAAGGACAAGTATACAAAGAGGGAAAAACTAAGGAAGGTCGGATCATAGATAATGTAATATTTCCAGTATATTTTAATCTAAGAAATTATCTAGAGGAAGAATTTCAAAACAATCTGTATATCATAATTTTTTAATGAAATTGAAAACTGTCCAGTGTACTAGTATGTCATAAAAATCGTGAGATTAAACGATTAATCTAAGAAATTATCTAGAGGAAGAATTTTAAGACAATCTGTATTTCACAATGTTTTGATGAAATTGAAAACTGTCCAGTGTATGTCATCAAATCGTGAGATTTAAACGATTCTGAGAGCGGTCATGGGTAGGTCTGTAATGTGTGCAGTGACCTCGTCTTGTTAAAAGTACAAAGCATCAATATCAATATCCAGCTCCTCTAGTACTGGAATAAAAAAGTTATTCAACATTACTACATACCGCGTAACCGTTTTCCCCCGTTATCTTCAAATAAGTAAAATCCAAACATTCTCTCTGTCGGTCGATACTGCACTTTGACGCTATGTAAAAGCTTAGGTTGAAATCTCTCTGAGGTTATAAGCACTCTAATAACTCATTTTTGTTTGTTAACGTGATCAGAAGGGTAAAAGTGTGTTTCATCAGATATAATCAACAGGTTAGAAAACATTAGGCCTCATTTTTAATGTCAATTATTTATCACACAACACAACTCTTTTTCCATAGTCCAGATCTTTAAGTACTTGCATAATTTGAATTTTGTAAAGATAAAATGAATGTCGTGTGGTGCAAAATCCTCAGCGGGGATCTGTTTTTGAAAACCCTAGCCAACGCTTGCTATCAGGCCGCCTGCTCTGGACTGCGACTAACTGCAACTCTCACTCTTTCCACATTGTTCGGTGTTTGAACAGTTTGTAGACTTCCTTCCCTCAGTTTTCTTTTGGGTAAAGGCCGTATGTGTAAATGAACTTACCCAGATTTTAATTGTTTTTAGATCTTGAACAGCGCCGTGCCGACAATGTTAAAGTGAGTTGTAAAAAATCTGTGAGATTTTACATAAGAATCACTGTTCTTAAAACGCATTTATAATATTATGGGATGATAAGATCCCATATGTTAGTATACAGCTCAATTACAGTTTTATTTATTCTGCAATCTTCTCACTGCATAAAGGTTTACACATAAAACCAATGTATAAAAAGTGTTAACGCTCAGCCAAATGCACGGAGTGACACACACCATTGTTGAACTTATTATTGCTAATTTAAAAAGAAGCCTAACGCAAAATTTAAAATCTGTAGGTCAGTTCGTTTTCGAGATATCTTGTGTACAGACAGACAGATATACAGAAATGAAAATGTTTAATTCGTCACGAGTGATAATTACCTATTTGATAATTAACTACTATTTTGTAATGCTAAAACATAAAATGTTGTATGATGGTGTAATAATCTAAATGGAGAGCTGGTTGCCAAAGAGTTCATGCTATCCTGAAAAAATAATATTAAAATTTAATAAATCACAATATAAGGCTTAGGCTACTTGCACTAGGACCACGGGCTGTTTCACGTAAAATGAAGAAATAGACATAGGCAACACTACACATCCGCCCAGCTGCCCGCATGTCGCTCTGGGATCATCTTTAAAAAATAAAAAATACAAATTTGTGTGATTTACTAATAAACAATATCTAAACGTACATAAATCGGGCAGTACATGTATACCTTTATTATGTGTCTTGTAAAAATTAATTAGTATTGCGGTAGGTATAATATTGCTGGCAAATAAGTGTATTAGTATCAATAAAATTGCATTTTTTGAAGCAAAATACTCAATTGATTGTTACGAAAGACATCGGTAGTAATACAATCCCAGGAGTACACTATCTCTTATAACCAAAATTAGATATACATTACACTATTGGTAATATACATTTGCGTTGGAAGATATAGCTTAGGGTGGAGTCCAGCACTTTTGAATGTGTAAAACATAGGTGCCGTTAAGCACTACATGGTTTAAAAATGATGTTTCTTAAAATCCATAGCGTTTCAGTTTCATAACAACCAACTGGCTAGTTTACAAAACAAAATAAATATTCCTGGGGAAGTTTTGTGTTGTTAATGTCCTTTGTGATCATGTAAATAGGCGTATCCAGGGGAGGATGGTTTGGGTGTTGTAACCGCCCCTCCCCTTTAATACATATATTCAAATTATATTTTAACTTGCGTTAAACTGAAAGTATACTTGTATTTGAACAATTTGTCATAGTTCAGCTTTGTTTTAATTTCTTTTGAAATTTAACTATAAACAGCTGACACAAGACTCATGCGTTGTAATTTTCATAATGACGAGTCCGTTTTGCGACCCGAAGAGTTTGACAAACATAATACACACACTATCGTTTCCTCACTTCCCGCGCTTCCGGTGAGAGAGACAGCGAGTAATGGCCATGAACGCCTCATGTCTTATAACGGCTAATTTGTAGTAGTCTTAACATAGTTCTCATCGCTTTCGTTGTCGGCGCTAGGTCGTGTATTAGTGACTTTTTGTTATTAATGAGTATTGATGTAGATAGTACTAAAAAAACTAAATAATACCATAAAACCTCTAGATATCTAATTTTACAGTTTAGAAATATTATCATTCCTAAAAGGGAATATATTTTACTCTCTGTTACTTATAAGAAATGTACGTTCTTGAAAGGTTCAAGAAAGGATCCGTGTACTTAGTTGATCTTTTTATTTATTCATAGGCTTCCTAAAGATGTAGAGCCTTCTCATTGAACAGGATACGGAGTTGACTTTAGTTTAGTTCGCCCAGCTGATCAGTCCGGCATTTTCTTCAATTGAATGTGCCATTATTGTACCTGTAAAATACATCTAGCTGTTTTATTTGTGTCCAAAAACAACATTTCATCTTTTATTTTGTTTTTAAAATATAGGATAGGTAGATGCTCGTTTAGCACGCTGACGGCACAGAGGCTGGAAGGGGCCGAACGCGACATTTCTAGAATTGGGCACCCACGATTTTGCAAAATGTGGACCACACGTACATAATATATATATATATCTGTATATATACGAGTATATATAAAATATAATATTATAATATCATAATAATATTATATTATTGTTATAATATATATATATATACATAATTATTGGTTGTATTATTTGTATTATTATTATTTTTATTGTGTATTATTATTTGTATTATAATTATACATATATATAATTCTTTTGTGCGTCACTGAACCCCTGCTAAGCGCATGAACCAATTTTAATGACATTGTTTGTGTGTCTTTAGGTAAAATTCGAGATGGTTTAGATTTACAATCCGGTCTAATTTAAATTTTTTTATTTAATAAGTTTTTTATTTATACAGTGTTGCAGATTTTGGAATATTTTAATTGATTCCCGAAGACTGCGCTATGCACGTAATACAAAGTGTACTGATACTTAACAGCTGTTAATACTTTCACCTGAACTTCTTCAAAGAGGCAGAAACATTTGTCCATTTTTAAATTTCAGAAAATATTAAACCATTTTAAAGTGCTTGCTTGATCAGTAGTATAATGAAGATTGCAAAAACGAAGTTATTATCTAATTTTAAATTTAGATTGCACCAATAATCAATAAACCATGTAATGCAATGAAAATACTATTAAACACTGTTATAAAAACTACCAAAGCAGTGAATGTTTGCACATATACTAATCGAATATGGTTAACTCCCTTGACATTGTGTATGGCATTTTTATTGTAGCTAAAGAAAAAGGAAAGGGGAGCACACTCTACCCCTTATAGATTTGTCTTGATAAGTGAAAAACATCAAAATCACTTCAGTATCAGAAATTAATCTAAGTCGGATTCCAAAAACCAACAAATGGGACGATTTTTTTAGTAAGTGCAACAGCATAATCCAATAGTGTAACCGTAAATAAGGCCGCAGTAACTTTTAAGTCACATTGTAAGATATATATTTTCTTCATCGGAAAAAGAGGCTAACTATAAAATGTCACCTTAAGAATCATAGATCGGAAAAAATTGAAAGAGTCGAAAGAAGATGCTGTATGATCGAAGTTGGTTTTTGTTAGTATATATTTTCTTGATCGGGAAAACTCAATAGTACAATAGTACCGGAAAAGGACGGAACTTGGAGCAACAGTTTTCTACACATAAAACATAGCTATGGTAGGAAAGATGTATTGAATTTAAATGTTAAATTTAGCTCCAGTTCACCTTCCTTTTATTGCAGCTTCTGTTATCTGACACTGTCTCAGGCTTGACTCCTAGTACCTCATTCCTCTGAAGGGATCCAAAAGATAGTCAGGAAGTCAGAATTAAATTCAAAATACAAAATTTAACCAGCCCTTCCACCATATTTACGTTATGTGTAGAAAAAACTCGGTTGCTCCACTGTGCTTAGAGACCGTATCAGATCATCGTAGTGCACTCAGTTGTGCACATGATGAGATAATGAGAACACCACTCCATCTATTTATATACTGTATGTGTCTCTGATGATGTAAAGGTGTTAAAGCTTCGTTTTGAGCTTCTTCGTCGCCGACTTTCTTCGGATCTCTGCAGGACTCAAGTTTGAGACAGCGTCAAATACCACACACTGCTATAAAAGGATTGTGAATTGCAGCTAAATTCAACATTCAAACATCATAAGTGCTTTGACAAAGTAGGCAACGGCCGCGTGTAACAGCTGGTTGATTTATAAAAAAATAAATGTCTAATGAGGATAAATGATAAATCCCTATCAGTATTCACATGCAGAAACGTGTAATATCATACAGTGTTTATTAAATCTCAAAATAATAACTGATAACCGATTTTGTAAGGTTCTTCCTGATTTCTTTGTATGTCGTTCTTCAAAAGACATGCACAAAATGCAGAATAATAATAAAGAATAATGATAAGTTAACGAGGAGAAAGCTTAAATTTTAAACAAAACTGTTTTTTGTTATCATAATCCAAAATAATATACAAAATATTTTTCTTTTACTCGAATACATGTGTGAATACAACCTAATCAGTAAAAGATTATTCCAATGTGATGTAGGTGTATAGCCTACTTTAATGTGGTAGAAATTTGAAATAAGATGTTTTAGCATGTAAGAGAGGTCTTCGGGTAGTCCGGTTCCGTCAGGTATATCCTGTAGAAAAACAAATTATAGTAAACCATTTATGGCATGGCTGTGTTTTTTAAATGCTTTCAAAATCTTTAATTTATCTTGAAAGCGGTGTAACAATTTTCATTTTTTATTGTACCAAAGGTATCAGTGGAGAAAAGCAGAGTTAAACCATATACCACACAATGGGCTTCCATTAAGTATTTTTAGTGTGAACTTCAACATCTGGAATCTGAATTGGATTCCAAGCTATTAAAAAAAATCTTACAAATTAAATTTACATTATAAATTTTGTTTGTACGTATAGGCTACCGTATATTGATCAAGAAACTTCAAAAGGGAATGGTTGTTTAAAAACAAGTGTCCAAAATATTAAGGACTATTTGTGAACTGGGTGTATCGAGTCATCAGCCGATGTGGCCAGGAAATAAAACGTAGGTTCGGGACCGGAAGATTAGCAGATAAACAGATTGGAATGCGAGGGGAGCGAGCAGCCAACTTAGTTCGTAGCTCGTGGGATCTCCGCCTGGCGCGCAACACCACCGAGTCTGTGTTTTTCACCCAAACCACACATGTAGGAACAACAAAGTCAAAACCTATCTTCTTTAGAAAAAACAATCTATACTAAAAGAATTGGGCTGCTAACTGATATGTGCAGTTTTTAAACTGCAATAGTATGATATAATATGTAATCAAGAAGTAAAACAAACTTATGTATATAGATAACTAAAATGCCACTGCAATGTCATTGCATTATCCACTACATGCGCCGTGACGAAGGTTGGGCCGCTTGCCTGCCTCCGTATTTCCCCTACATCAAGTGTCCCCCTCCAAAGTTATTATTTAATATATTTGAACCAATAGGAGGTTGTGGCGCTATGCAACACCAGAAAGTAGAGACTGGCTCATAGCGCCACAGAATTGGCCCGATTGCTCACAGCGCCACAGCTCATATCGCCAAAGCTCATAGCGCCACAGATTTGGTCGAGTGCTCACAGCGCCAACACAACCGAATAAATAATCGGATCCATGCTCACAGCGCCACAGCTCATAGGCGCCACAGGTCATAGCGCCACACATTTGGCCGGAGTGCTCACAGCGCCACAGCTCATAGTGCCACAGCTCACAGCGCCACACACATTTGTTGTGGCGCTGGTGAGCCGTGGCGCTATGAGCTGTGGCGCTATGAGGCCGCACCTCAGGTAGAGTTGTTACAATCATTCCCAAAAGAACAACATTAATATGGATGCTAAATTAACCAAATCCTGTTGACCAAATCGTAATAAATACTACGAATATGTTATTAAACTAGGAAAATTACTGACATTTCCAAATAATTAAGAAACTCTTAAAAAGATATTTTTCACCATATACTAAATGTATGTGAGTTAGTCTTTACAGGTATATTTTGAGTAAAATACAAGTTTCTATTAAGTTACTATACTAGAAAAACTAAAATTAAGCTGCTAAGTAACACTGGATATGACAGTATTATCATATCTAATCCGATTGTTAGAATATAATTCATAGACATGATTTTGTGAAAGACTAAATAGCAATACATAGATATCCTCAATTCAAAGGAACATTAGATCGAAATTGTCCATTTTGTCATTGTTATTGCATGATCGTACATAACTTGTTATATTCACACGTGAATTAGATTCATTAAGATAACTTATAAGTACATTTTGTCCATAAAAAAACACTCAATGACACCTTTTTCCTAAAGTAATTGTGACTAAGATTTATCATTGCAAGTATATTGTTACACTTAACAACTCATTTCTGTTGTTATCAACGTTAGCATAATTTTGCCCATTTTTATGAACATATTTATACTTTATATTTAACATTTTGATTGATAATCTGTTGATATAATGAATACTGATTAAAAATGGCAATTGATGCATGTGAAGGGTGCATCTACTGGGAACTTTTCCCCATAATTATATGAAACACTGAGACGAATTGAACACGAGAGAATATGGAACTGTTAATAGTGGAATTTGAGATTTCGCCAACGACAAACATTACGAGCGAATTGACTTTTTAGATCTGGATGCATTTTTTCTTTTTTGCTTCGAATTATAAATTGCTATAAACCTTATGCTAATAAATTTATACATTGTATTTTCTTAGTATTTCATAGTTTTAATACGAAACTGAGTAAAATTTGGAGAGAGATTTTATAGAAGGAATAGGTTTGTCAATTGGTTTATACTACCTTGACCCTAATTATGTATTTAATGAAACATTTTTCGGTTTAAACGAACTATTTAAATACTTTTGGTCACTCTTAGTAGTGATGTGTAAAATGAATGCTACTCATTTTGTCAGAAGAAGACGTAACATGTTATTCATAACACTTTGTTTTATTATTCATAGATAACTTCACCTCGGAATGTTGAGACAACCCGTTGATATTATGAAGTGATAATTGAGAGGACAAGCCGCGTCATCCAATCTCATTTGTTATCAAAATAAATTCACCTATGTTTTCGGGAGATGAAAATACATTTTATGGCTGAAAATCCCATATTTAACGCAACCCTGTCTTCATATTTACTAATAAATTTATTTGGTTCTTCAAACAAGATAATACCAATGAGCAATGAAATTATATCTAAAAGGCATAGTGATATATATGTGGATATACATGTTTATTCTATTAACTAATCAGTTACAGTGATCCAGCAGCTTGTGGCACTAAACTCGTGTCTGTCTAGTAGACCGGATTATAGAACAAAATATGAAAGGTATTATAAGTAAAATTAGCAGAATATATCGTTTACAGAATATAATATCTTATGCTTTATTGCTGTGATTTAGATTGTTTATTAAATACAATACACAATAATGATTTATTAATTTTATCTTTTAAACTTGACAATCAGCTAAAAACTAAGTAATAAAGTTAAAAAACTGTTAAGGTAGTAAAATATATATTTGAAATATTCTTTAACCCTATTAAGAGTGACATTTGATTTAACCACATAAAAATAAACAAAATTTAAAAATAAACTTGACAAATCAACATTAGTTAAACAAGTATAACACTTGTACTGTTCTACATATTTAATTACCTTATTTCTTAGTAGAACATGAAAAGGACAAGCTGATCTTTTATAAAACCACTAAGTTCGTACAGCCTTTGTTCTTAGGCTAACTCATTGCTTACGTAATTAAAATCTTGAAATATTTCGGCCTCCATATGAGGAGCTATCATTCGATTGAAAATATTCTCAGGAATAGTTTTTCGTTTTCTAATTTGACGGCTATCCCCAAGAACGGGCCCTATTACGTTCTGTTCGTATTTTAAACCAATTCTGAGAGAAGCTTTAAAGATCGGTGCCGGATCATCTTGTCAACTTCTCATATTTAATTCATTTCTGTTCTATTTCGTTACATAACTACCTATGTACCAATATTATTAATTTAATAAAATAGATTGCTACCAATGAATGATCATTACAAACTCACCAGGAATTATTACAACTAGTGATGTAACTATATTCTATTTTAAATTTTCAATATAAGCACGTATCTGCAGCTTTATTTACCTAACGCAAAGATATTACACAACCTTGTCTATCGCGTGGAGGACAATATTCATTATCGATATAGTGTTATTACATTAAGTTACTAAAAGTAAAAGATATTACTGTACTTGTGAACTGCAGTTTGGTGAGTGTAATAGTTTATTATTCATTCTTTACCACACTAGATAAATATTGCATAAGACAAATTTAAATAGCCGTGTAGTGATGAAATGAAAATAAAAAATTATTTTATGTAATAAATCGAAAATCGAGTTATATCACACATTAGTTTTACGCCACTTTATGGAAACGCTATACTTTAATGTGGCGATAAATACATATTGGCACTATCACGTACTTGTCTTGAGAAATTTGTCTTGTAATACATAATGTTACGTAGATATACAGTTTTGTAGAAAAGAGCTGGTAACCTAGCTACTAAGTTAACGCGAGGAAATTATATGGAACTAATAATAGTATTCGCAATTTTTACGTAAAAACTGGTACAGCATTATAAACGAATATTTAAGGACGCAAGAACACTTAACGAAACTCTTTGCCGGACTGACCGTTATTCTCTTCGGGTTATTATGCAAGCTATTATGAACACCTTCAATCCGGTACCCGCAACCTCTTAATATTCTAAGACCAATACTGGCTACAAAGATTATCATAAATAATATTACCTGTGGGAAAGTTTACAAATTTTCTGAGTATTGTCATAAATTGCACCTGAATAATTAACACTGGCTTTTACTGTTCTTTTAATACCTTCCACTGGTGTTAAATCTTTTGTAGCTAATACGGTATCCAAATTAGTTGTATTAGATATGGTGTAAATATAAACGTGCTTACCTACAGTATATTTACGCTTGCATACACAAATTAAAAAGGCAGTTGCCAGTTAGCTGGAAACACGGATGTTGTGTGTATCTGTTTTAGGCTCTGAATCTAACTAACAGTCAATTGAAATATAGTATTATTACTATTATGAATTTTAAGACAAATGTAGTAGAACAGTGTATCGGGTACAGATACAACTAGCGTGGCTGCTGCTTGAGTGGGTGACTCTGTCTTGCCTAGCGATTCTGTCCTTGCAAGCACCTCGCCTGCCCGGCAGTTAGTGATAGTTTAGAAGTCACCTTTAAGCTATTTGTCAGGGTGTTACAGTGACATTTGCTAAATTGTCTGTTCGGACTAAAGGTGGAAAAGTGAATACTTAATGTGTGTCTGTTGTCACGTGAATACCAATCAATTCAAGATCCATTTTTCCATATTTTCAGAGATTAACAAACTTTTATCAGTATATACACGCCAGGTATGTGCCTGTTTCATGTTTGCATAGCTATGTTTGTGTGTGTATTTTGGGTTTCACCCTCCTATTAGTGGATAGTCTGAAATCTGACGCTGTAAACAGGCTTACCTCCTGTAACTGGAGTCATATTTGTCTGAAGACATAACAAATATTGGCGACAAGGAATATTACAATGAACCCTTTGAATATTTTTAACGTCATAGTGTAGTATCAAAATATATTTGAATCCAGGACAAGTATATTCTGATTGTCAAATCTTTGTACATAACTTGAGCTAAACTCAACAATCACACAGATTCAACTCTTCCCACAGTAGCTACATTATGTCCCTATTTTGAGGTCGTGTTTTATTTTAGATTCTACTTTATGATGCTGAGTTCCTTATATAGGTTTATATAAATCTTTCTAACTTTCACTACGATTGGAATGTTCATCATGTTTTGTAGGTTTGTTAATGTTTGAGCATACATTTGTGCAAAATTACTTAGTAAGTGTTTTTAACCCTAAAGAAGAGAACGAAATCTGGTAATTGAAACTTAGTGTCATAATTTAAAAGATATAATTATGGTAAATATCTTCACCTTTTATCCTTTACAGTCATCCATCATTACATGGCTTTTTAGCATAACAGTAGTTACAGTAGTTAATAAAGATCATTTCAGTAAATGATAACTGTGCTGTTAAATAAGACCGAACGAGTCAAAACGAACAGAATACCTCAGATATTTAAAACTTTAACAAGCATATATAACACAAATCGATCGTTTAATGTACAATTAATTGATTTATCAAACATACAAGTTTATTTTATTATTTAAATACTAGTGCTAATTAAAAACTGATGTTAAAGTGAATCGTGAAACATTTCATTCGTAATTAATATTTTTCTGTGTTTAAAAAATAAATAGGTAAAGCATATCGCCGTATGAGTTATCCCATTCCAATCGTAGAATGAAACGATGAGTTTAGCCTGGACATTAATAACCCTGCCACCAACAACCCGACCACCCCTCTCCACAGCTCCCCTTACCAACACCACTCCACCCATAACACTTGAAGGTTCTAATTGCTCCAATCAGTATGCAGGCTCAGGCCCCACTACAACATTTGCTCAGCATCGATCCTGCCTAAGATTCCAATAAAACATTTTGATATAACATTCCTACAAATATCAATGCTGTGATGAAGCTAAAACAGCGGTGGTAATTAAAATTTGTATGAACATTAATATGCATATAATATATCTTTATAACCATATATGGATGGTTTTTATATTTAACTGGGTTGAAACCCAGGTTTTCAATTCATTGTCTATTAAAAACCGTTTTATTAATTCAATTTAGACTTTGAACTATATAGACGAATATAGTTTTTATCCCTACTATTGAATGAAACTAACTATTTTATTGACAGACAGATATAAGTCATATATTGTTTAGTACCTCTAGTAAAACGGTGCGCTAACGCCTTTACTAACTGGTACGATACATGCGGAAATAAAACTTTAAGAGCATATTAAATCAACTATTTCGCCTTTTTTCTACACTATTTTTTAATTTTCTTCTTTTAGAGGAGAGAAAATTATACTTTATTAGTTTTCACTTCAAAAAACAGAAATACGCATTACCTAGATGGAACACAAAAAAATACTTTGTTATCTTGTTTTTTTATAAAAGCGAAAATCTTATAAAAACAAGATTTCGTGCCTTTGATATTATTTAATAGCTGTATTTGTAAGAGTTTATTTTATTTCTTCAATTAAATCTGATATTTTTGAATTCTCACTAAAAATTGTCATTGCTGAAGTTACATGTAAATTTCAAGTATATAGCTCATTTGATTTTTAAGATGTTTTGTGGATAAACCGATCAGACCGAAAAAATGCAGCCAAAGGCAGGCAGTACAAAACTCTGCAGCCTACTGAACATTACTTATCAAAGAAGTTCAGGTTAATTCCATACCTTCATTGTTATCTTTCGGGTATTTGTAAAATTATATTTTCACGCAAGATTTAAACTTAAAAATTAAGTCTTTCATCAGATACCCTGCGGATACAAAGGCTACCCAAAGGCTTAACCAAATTCTATATGGGGACTTGCCCATTTGGAAACTCGACGTTGTTAAAGTATAAATGACGTTACATCCAAAGATCTCCATAGTTAATTTCGTTCTTGAGTTATTCAGTGGAAAACACAGACAGACAGAGAAAAAAGCGGATTATGAGTTTTGTCAGAACATTGTACATCTCAATGAAACCTGATAAATATATGTACAAAATTTCAAGTTTTTAGCTCATTTTGAATAACTATGACCTTTGAAGCTTTATCGTATAAATTATTATGAAAGGATACTCAACATAATCTAACTTATCTCCTCTATATAGTAATAAATTGATAAAATGGAGTATCCAAGGTATCTTTTTAGAATGAATGAAAGAAATTCCAACCAAAACGAAAAAAGAGGAAGTACTAAAAAGAAACACATCGTCCTGGAGAAAAGAGCCAGCATGTTGCTATGATACCTATGCACAGACTCGAGTTGCTTAACCTTAAAGAATATTTGCTTACCGGACTGAATATTTAACATTTATAAATTGAGAATATAATAAAAATGTAAAAACCGTGTAAATGTATTGTATGTGTTAAAGGGTGATTATATATATATATATATATATATATATATATATATATATATATATATATATATATATATAAAGTTTACAATAGGAATACATAAGCAACAAGGATAAGCAGGATCGCAGCACATTACAATGGGACTGTTTATTGTGATAATGAATGATGATGGGAAGGAGGGGGGGATCACCCCCAACAGACTAATCAATCAAATATATATTAAATGTAATATAAATGTACTAAAGCTGGTTTAGAATGTATTTTTTCTGCATATTTTTCTTTGACGTCTTGGTTAACAGTAAGTCCAATGTAAAGATGTTCTTCAATGATGAATGGAAACCCATGGTGACATGCATCACCATCGAACTTCACATTCACGTTATAAAAATGAACTCTCAACGAAATCCCAAACCCTTTGGCTGCTAAGACTTTTTTGACATGTTATCCCAAAAGTGCTCAGGTTTTTATCAGATTTCATCCCAACAGTGCTGAGCCTAATGTGGTAAATTTGTAGAGTTTTACTAAAAAAATCAGAGGTTCAAAAAATTTTAACCTATTTCATTGATTTATGTTTTGTTTTGTATAATATATGTAAAAAAATTAAAAAAAAATACATTTTGAAAAATACAAAACTCTGTAAACAAATACTTTTTTTCAACATTTGACACAGAAAAACATAATTAAATTTAAATTTTATTTTTTTAATACATTTTTACCTAAAACCATATGTTGTTTTGAGTACATAATGCAATTTTCATGCAAAAATATAGATTTTTACTTATGTAATGAAAAAAACACAAAAAACTTACCCTGTGCTATCTAGATCACAGCTGTTTTTGCCGTTAGTGTACTATAAAATAACCAGCAAATACAAGTGTTGTTATTATCTTTAAGGACAAGTAAACTTATTCAACTGTCATTTACCGCAATCCGTGTGTAAATAACGTAATATTTAGAGCTGGAAAAAAATTCGCAACAACGAAATATCGTTCCGTAGCATTTTTCGGAACAAAGGCCAACTACGATATATCGTTGCATAGCATTTTTCGGCACGATTACCGAAAACGATATATAGTTGCATAGCAGCCAATGGGTTAAATGAAAAGCACCAGCGTCGAACTCAATTTTCTTCTGGTAGAAAAGAAGGTACAGCAAAATTTCAAGTCTGTAGGTAAGTTCTTTCGCGATATATCGTGGGAACAGACAGAGATACAGCGAGACAAACAGAAATGCAATTTTTTCAATTACTCAAGTTAATTGTTTTGCTGTTACTCAGCCCATAAATCAATATGACTATATATTTAAATAATATGAATTGGTGCATTATTTGCAGGAACTATAAACTAAACACGTATATGAAAAAACATCTTTTAAATTATAATTTAATTTACGGATATGGATGTATTTTATCCACCTTCTATACGATTGCCAGTTAATCCATATCAATATTCAATAATTCAATTAAGTCTGTTGCGCCGCTTCTTAGAAGAGCTTAAGACAAATTAATGTAAGGATTACTCCGTTTGCGAGTTAGTGCGAGTTAGATGTTTGTTTAAGATCTAGTTGTCTATAAGGACAAAGTTTACTTAAAATTAGTACTATGATTTCAGCAAGAATGGTTGGAATGAAACTAAAAATTCAATGAAGAACTAAAGAAACAAAGCTTTAGACTTAAATTAGCAAATTGTTTGAGCGAAACTACAAGAACCCAAAACTTTTAACCATAAGGTTTAAGTGATTCTTTATAATACATTTCAAACAACTAATGTACAATCAACTTGTTTAAGGAAACCCTTGATTCAGATGTCCCAGCACTTTACTTTCGGTTAACTAGTATTTTTGTTTGTAATACTAATAATTTGGTGGAACCTATATTTGAATTATTTTCATATTGTGTAGTTGCTTGATACCAATACAAAAGTCAAATATATTTTTGTTAGAAGTCTTAAATTTTAAATTTGTACGACTAATTTATAGGTTAGCTCTTGTGTTAATATGTGTGTAGATACTCCCGAAGCGATTTAAATTTTCTAATGTAATTTCCTTATAAATCAAAATTGTCAGTTTTAAATTACCTATCTTCTCTGTCCTTGTATCACTTCGTATAGAGTCTTGCAATTTAAAGTACAGGTTTCTTCTGTATAAGGAAAAACAGTATTGATGTTGGGACCTGAAGGACAAAGGTCAGTCCGTGTGTACGTTACCTCTTTAGTTACGTTCTGTAGGGTCCCTACAATACTACCTTCTATTGGTTCATTATATAATACAAATAAAATAAATATAAGTTTTAGTTTTAATTTTATTTTTAGTATAATAAATAACTTCTTTAATTTTTTTTAATGTTCTTTAACCTAATGTCCTTAAGATGTTTCCAAAAATAGACTTGAGGAATTACAGATTTACAGTCTTCTTAGACTACAAGAATATGAAATTAATAGAGAAAATGCCTCTTCTCCCAAGGTGACATGATATACATTGTGTGTATTATATCTCCTATTGATAGCTGTACCATTGGATTTCGACAGAGGATAGCTCCGAATTCCCGCTTATGTCCATCTACGATATAAGTTTACTCCGGGAAACACTCATAATATAGTTTAAGTTTATCTGAGGGATGAGGAGAAATTGATATGTACAATCATGGATAGCGATTTACTGCAAAGTGAAATAAACCAAATTTTTATTCCTAAAATAAACCTAAAATTTATTTTCCCTCAGAGATTAGCAATAAATATAGATATATATATATATATATATATATATATATATATACATATATATATATATATCATATTGCAAGTGTCATCTTGTGGTAAAAAGCAGAAAAAAACTGACATTGGTGTTCAATATAGTCTCTCTCAACTTGACAGATACTTTAACAACATTTTAGGTAAACTATACTCAAAAGGTATAAAGTTGTTTTTGTCTTCTATTTCTTTAAAAAGTGAGCTTTCTCATTGAGTTTTAGTTAGTATTGTAAATTGTGAGATGTCTATAAATTGTTTGATTTAGGTATGTATATTAATTTGTGCTTCATTAGTTTCTTCGAAAGTTTCACTTGAAATACAAAAATTTATAAAAATAAAATTATGCATTTAAAGTGTTAAAAGCTGTAACTTTGGTTCCACAGATAAAAAATAACTAAAATTAAAAATGTTTTACTATGATACTTCTTTAATATTCTCTTCAATTATACTCGAAATTATAAAACGATGTTGATACATAGGTTCAACTTGGTTGAAGCAAGAACTCAACCGATTTGGGGATAAAAAACTGAGAATTAAAGGTAAAAGTTCTAAAATTTTCCGTTTAGTCATATGGATATCCATGATTGGATTAGGAGAATCGAATCATAATCAAATTTATAAGCAATCCAAGTTCAATAATAAAGTTTGTCATAGCTATAGTGAGTAGGTAGGGTTGATTCAATGCGAATGTTGAGTTCAGGTCTTTTTCAACTTCTTTAGTGCATCGCAACAGACAATAAGACCACCTTTTCATCTTAACTTTTTAGTCCAGGTGTCTCTAAAGTTCAAACTATGCATAGAGTTCGCTTTTAGCGTATTCGGCTCCGACTTTTTTTAGATCTCTTCAGACGAGCGTTTAATTCGTTCCAGGTGTTAAGTCTGTGACCGCTTCAAATTTTAAACGCTGTGCTAAGCAGTAGTTGAAATATACCGTACAGAAAAGGTATCGTTGTGCAATGAAACTAATTAATATTGAGATAAGTTTAAGCACTTAATTAACTAAAAATATGGCATAATTTTATTAGATGGTGGATATAAACCTAAGATAAACTGTCAGCTTTAACTTTTTCTCCTGCAAATAATAGTTAATTATTTTGATTAGTTCATTGCGATTGATACTCTTCATTAACAAGAACACTACGCAATTTTATAAACACAGTGTTCAGCAATAGAATACGTAATACAATTTTGATGGTTAGATCTGTAATGGATTTATAAATGCAAATATAGTAAAAAGTTGAAAATGCACGCAGTATCGTGCAGGCACTGAAGAAAGTTAAGGTCAACCGACATAATTTCAGTGTAGATAACGGACAGAATAATTTTATCTTTCAAGTTTCCCAACTGATTTAAACGAGAAAAGTACTTTGTTACAGACGATGTTCCTCGTTTACTAACCACTTCTTTGTTGTACGTCTATTAGACATTTAAAGAATTACCGAATAACCATATTGCCATTATTTTAGTTGTTAAGCTTATACTCGTACAGTTATATGTCTAGTGTCACAATTATCAGGTCAAAGTTCCAACAAAGACCGACTCATAAATCTTTTTGGAGAGCCAATCATCTCTAGTCAACATTTGATACATTAACACTACCAGTATACACATCCACATGTACAGGTAAGATCAAAGGCGTAAAGCTTTATTGTTATTGGTTAAACATAATGCAACCAACCAGCATGACCAACAGTAATAAATGGTTAATTACTTGTAGTTGTTGTGACTTTAGTGGTAGTCTGGGCCTCTGATGTCGCAATGATGCGGGAGGTTCGTTTTGAGATTCTTCGTTCTTTGTCACCGACTTCCGTGACTTCAGATCTCAGGATTAAAGACTGCAACAGCATCAAAATTTCAGATGCTGCACATAGGAGGGAGGTGAACGGGAGCTAAACTCAGAATTCGCATGTCATACAAGATTATTACATTAATAAAAATTAAGTATTATTATGAATTAGGCATACTTACTCTTGTGATATTTATCGGTGGTAGTATGAGATGTTTAATTACCATCCTAAATGTCTGTAGATGTAAGTAAGGAAGTAATATCAAGCAACCTTATACAAGACACTCATTTCTACTGAATGGCAGTTTCAGAGTTTCTTATCTTTAGTAAATAAGACATAATTATATAGCAAATAAATATATTTGAACAAAAAATACAACACAGTAAATGTCACAGCTGAAGTTAAATTCAACAGCTCTATATATCACAAAATTATGTCCGGGTTTCACGTTCTCGGAGAATGAAACCAATATTCGGTCTCCAGTCCCACAATAGCCCGGAAATGAGGAGTTGTCCAGCTGCTTTGCCTGGTCATTTTTATATCACCGTCACCTAGGCTTCAGGGCTAGTACTTAGCCACAAACAAAATGTCAGTAGTTTTGTCAATTTATTTTAATATGTTAACTGGCTAATAAAAACCAATCCTTTATAACATAAAATAACACTTTATTCTTAAATAAGTAATTGTAAGTAGAATTTATCATGTTTAAGTAAGGATAATGTTTTCCCAAAACATATAATCTCCGTTAAATGTATCAATTGTTAATCTACAGTGAGTGCTGATTAGCAATGAAAAGTGCAACTTTAACCTGTTTCTGTGAAAGTAGTAGCAAGTAATCGCGATATACCCTCATAAGGGGAGCAGACCACTTTAAAATTTAATTTTTATGGGTTTTTCTGTTCTTGATACTACTGGAAAGATTGAAGTTTCCTCTTTAAAATGATATATAACATGATATGGTTAGAAATTGTCTTATTAAAAAAAAAAATATTTGTAAGGGCTTGCAACAAATGTCTGCTATCGAAAACACCGCGCAAAAAGCAAAATTCACATAATGTACTGGAGTGTGCTAAATATGTTGAACTGTTTTATTTGAGTGTCTTTGGAATCAGCTGTTCTAAGCATGTTGAGTCAATGAAAGAGAATAGTTAGTAAATAGCAACTTTTAGGTTATGTTTAGTTTACTAATGCTGAATAATTGTGTAGTTGTGATTTAGAAGTGAATTAATTGTGTTATTAGTGTTATGTTTTCATAGTACTTTATTTATTTCTCATCTAATTCTGTGATTCTATTTGGACTTATGGGTCTAATGCCAAGACAAACAAAACTTTTTAAGAAACGAAAAGCTAAAAGTAAAGGCAAAATCGTGATAAACCTAGGTCTATCAATTCTGAGCCTAACCTAGACCAGCCTGGAAAAGCAAGTATTGATGACGTTCCCTGCCCCAAAGACAGCACATCCAAGGTGAAATTGGGCAATCTATTAGAGTACGAGCAATTTACAAAAAACATTCAGATATGAAATAGTAGACCTTAGTGTTGTTGAAAGACTAATCTCTGGAATAGGTGTGAATTCTTAACATGAGAAATCAAGACATTGACACGGTAATAGTTGATTTTCAGATTTTTCTAACAACCAATTACACGACCAGTGTAGTTTTATAAGCCAAGATAAAAATTTTTACGTTTTGTGCTTAGAATAAAATATTGGTAAAAATTAGTTACTATATATATATATATATATATATATATATATATATATATATATATGTGTGTGTGTGTGTGTGTGTGTGTGTGTGTGTGTGGGATTATTTTTTATTTATGCTTTAGTGGTAGCACGCTAGTTCGGTATTTGATAGATCCGGGTTTGAATCCCAGCGGTATATATTAGTAGCAATATTTTATTAGAGTGCTACTTAATTTTTCAGGAGAAGAAGTACAACTTTATTGGTACAAATTTCTTTTTTATACATAACCGCGGAATGTTCTGACGAACCTTTGGTTTTGACAATTGGCTGAGAGGGAAGTCACATCGTCCAAACCCATTTGTTATCAAAAACCAATTCGAATATGGTTTCGTGAGATGGAAATACATTGTGTGGCTGACAATCCTATATTTAATACAACCCTGTATACCTTTCCTGAACATACATATTTTTTCATTCTAAGAGACTCACTTTATTTCTAAAAGGCAGGGTAGATTTTATGTGGGTATACTTATTTATTCTATTATCAAATCAATTAGGACGAATTAACTGATCAATTAAATCTAGCAGCGTATATTTCTAGCAAGCAAAAGCTTCCGGAATTATCGTGCAAAACTGGAAGTGTCCTCTGATAAATTAATCTGTAATAAAGAGAATATTGTTTGACCTGATTAATATGGATTGTTGCACTTTCATATAGGTACAATTTTGTGAGAAAATAAAAATCTTGCTTTAGAGGATGAATTAGTATTTGAACGATTCCCTTCAATTAGTAGTAATAAATAATATAGAGACACCACTGATGTTTTACTATTCTTTCCTGTATGACAAGAAGAATGAATCAGTTTTAGATTGATCGTTATTCGTTAAATGAATAAATGATGAATTCATATGTACTATTGGATATTTGAGTAAAATAGTGACTTAATTTAATTTTAAGGTACTAAGGTTTTAAAGTTATTATGTGTACTATCTCCAATTCGTTAATTCGTGTTCAGAACCAGTAATATTAATTTTTAATTTAATTAACTTACGATTCGAATTTTGAGCTAGTCCATTATAACATAAATATTTAGAAAAATTTCAAATATTGTAATTGATAAAATTGTAAACAATAATAAACAATATTATTCTTAGTCTTATCCCAGTTGAGCTTGTAATAAAGTGCACCTGCCTGTCCGATAATAATAAACAGTCGTTTTTACAGTAAATTAAAACTGGTTTTACTGCTTCGCTAATAAACTCGCGACGTAAAATTCCCACACAATTCAATGTTCTTTCAAGCAGAAACAACGATTGTTACTATATTCTATAGTATATATATATATATATGTGTGTGTGTGTGTGTGTGTGTGTGTGTGTGTGTGTGTGTGTGTGTGTGTGTGTGTGTGTGTGTGTGTGTGTGGTGTTTGTTTGTTTGTGAAGCAATGTTTGCACTAAAAATTCCAACTTAAAGATCCCTAAAGACCAAAGGTATACATCAGTATAGGTGTTATTTACTTTTTAATAACAAATTTAATTTAAAAAGAGACAATAAATATTGTTTAAAGCAGGTCATTTATTTATTTACTAAAAGCTTATAACAAATGAACCGTTCACTGAAACGATTCTATAAAAACCATCTGTTCTAATTGTGGCCTTAAAATATGTTAGTAAAATAAGTTATTATACTACAATAAGCTCAAATAGCAGATCAGTGAAATTTTTAAAACGCTCGTCAAACTCAGCTTGGTTGAGAGTTTCATTGGAGTAATTAAATTACTTGCAAACGTAAAATGTATAGAACATCGAACCAAGAATTTTTTACTTAAATAAACTGATACACTTATAAATACACGAGTGAAATTATCTAAGTCTCTATTGACCATAACAGGGTCACTCCTCATAATTCCTCTAGCTTCCACATATTGGATTAAGAAAGGATTTGACTGATCTTATACAGCTCTGTTAATTCTTCACGCTTCACCTATTGAAATTCTTGCAACAGTTTAATGGAATCTAATGGACAACTGAGATGTGATACCGAAATATATTTAGAATGACAGAGCAACCTAACCGAACCAAGGAAAAGTTATTTAACTTGACCTAACCCTATAAATTCTGATAATAAACGTAATCTTTTTTTTTTTTTTTTTTTTTTTTTTTTTTTTTTTTTTTTTTTTTTTTTTTTTTTCTCTTCGTTTGATTAAACAGGCTCGGGTGAATTCCCATGGACGCCTCGTGGTTATTTTGTGTTACTATGGATTTTCATTGAATAATATTTATTTTTTCTGTTAGTGGGATGGTTAGGCTCTGTCTTTGAAGCTATAATGTGTTTTTTTATTTGTTTTAAAAATTGGTTGAGTTCCTTGTATATTTCTATGTTATGAAGTTTTAATATATCAATCAAATTCATATTATGTGATCTAAGTAGATTATTTAATATCTTAAAGTGCAGGTCTCTCGCAAACTCGTAGGCTGGGCATCGTAGAATAACGTGGTCCAGGGATTCTCGTTCAGCGAGGGTACAACTTAAACAAAGTGGTGTGAAATATTGTTTGATGTCAAACAACTTTGTATTGACCCGAGCATGTCCAAATCTCATTCTAATTACATTGACTATCTCCCACCTTTTGAAGTTTGTCATGATGAACCAAGGGCTATGGCCTGTCGTACTTTCTATTTCTTTGTACCATGCCGCTTTGGTGTACGTTGGCATACCTGCTTATATGCTATTGCATACTGTCTTTGTTGATAGGCTTTGAAGTCAGATGTTGGGATGTAAATATTGAACAATTTTGTGCCGTCTGCTATGGCTTGTTTTGCTAGGTTATCTATATATTCGTTATGATAAATACCTACGTGTGCTGGAACCCAGTGAAAAAGTGACGTTCTTGCCACTGTCTATTACATTATGGATGATACTCACCGGAATACCTTCCCCTTTGGAGTAGTTGTATACGTTACTCAGTGCTGTTATGGCTGCTTGTGAATCGGAGAATATTATGATTGTCTTTTTGTCTGATGGTGGCGAGTGTGAAGGTTGCTTGCAATATGGCTATAAGCTCAGCTGAGTAGCTGGATATTCCTTCTTGCAGGGAGAACTTACCTCTGATATTCAATTCTGGAATGTAGAACGCTGCACCAGCACCATTCTCGGTTTTTGATCCATCTGTATATATTTTTAGCGATTGTTTGTATATTTTCTCTGAGGTTACTTCGAGAAAACGTTGTTTTACAAATAGTGTTGTTGCTTACCTTTTTTGGACATTCGAGTGTGAAGACAAATTTTATTTTCATTGTCCATTGTTAATATAGGTTGTTTAAAGTCCCAGAAGGTTTTACAGCTTTCTTTAAGTGATAAGTTTGGGTCAAAAGAATTGATTTTTGTAAGAGAGTGTAAATACAAATGGTTTAGTCTTCCTTCTCCAATATGGTCTACATTCAGTTAGCATGTTGAGAAACATGAGACTTCTGTATGCAGGATGACATTGTTCTGATTAATATTTTATAAACTAACTTATCTGTAAGTATTGATCTTCTGATATTTAATGGTAGTATGTTAGCTTCAGTTTGTAGGAGCAATGATTGGAGTGGTCTTAAATGCCCCTAATGATATTCTTAAAGCTTGGTTTTGTATTGCATCTAGTTTCTTCAAGTCTTTGTTACAGACATGACCAAACAAAAATGATCCATAGTCTAACTTAACTTCTTATCAAACTTTTATAAATATTCACTGCAAACTCTGGTGTTGCGCCCTTTGAACCACATACAATGGATTTTATAATTCCTATATCTTTCTGGCATTTTAAGGAAGTATTGTTGATGTGATTCTTAAAGTTTAACTTATTATCTATAAGTATACCTAAGAGCTTAATGCAATTTACAGTAGGAATCACTTGGTCATTAATTATTAACTGTCTTTCGACGTTAGTGTTTTGCTTGCGTGAGAATATAATTACCTTGCTTTTTAGTAGCGTTAAACTCCAAGTGAAGAAGTTGGTTGAAGTTCATTTGGATTCTGCTTAGTGCGTTTTGAACATTTGATCGTACTGTTTCTACAAGTTTTCCAGATGAATAAATCATTATATCATCTGCAAATTGAAGTGATTTTACAAGGTTTGGTATATGAACATTTATGTGCGCTATATATAGAGCAAACAATAAAGGGACTGAGCACACTGCCTTGGGGCAATCCTCTATTAGTATACCTAGTTATGATAAACTTAGGACTAATGAGAGTCATTTGTCTGTTTATGAGCCATGAGTTAATATAAGTCACAAACTTTGATGGAATGTTGTAGTACTTCAATTGTTTTATCAAACTCTGGTATAAAAACTGTATCATATGCATTGGATAAGTCTAGTGAGGTTGCAATAGTTTGTTTCATTGAAGGTTAGTGAAGTTTGAATATCTGCTACAAAATTTATCAAGTAATCATTGCATCCTATTTTTTTTTCTGAACCCATATTGAGTACTAGGTAAGATATTTGACTTTTCAATGTACCATTCCAATCTATTTTTAATCATAGTATTGAGCAGTTTTAAAACACATGGTATTAATGCTATAGGCCTATATGAAGTTTCCAATTGTTTGTCTTTATCTTTTTTTGAGAAGTGCTATAATTTTAAAATTGTTTTCCACTTACTTGGTAGATCAGTGATTCCATTCCAAATATTGTTGAATATTGTCAGTATGTATAATCGTGCATTATTTGGTAGGTGGCGTAACATACTGTAGGATATTTCGTCCAAACCTGGTGCAGTATCTTTCCTTTTTAGATTCTATTGCTACATTCAATTCCTTAATACTAAAACTATTTTCTATTTTTTCAGAGTTTTCGGAAGAGTTATTGCTAGAGCTACCTCTTACTTCATGTTCCATTGGTACATGATCTGGGACTATGTGACACATAAATTTTTCACACAAGTTTTGGTCTGCTAATATGGATGGTGTGTACTTACGTTTGTATAAGATTTTAGTCTTTTAACTATTTTCCAAGCAAATGAGGAATTATTTTTTACTACTTATTTCCTGACACAATTTTTCCCATCCTTCATTTTTGGCTTTCCTGATAATTTCCCTGGCTTTCAATTGTGTGGTTTGATAATATTGATAATTAACTGCTGTCATGTTATTTTTAAACTTTTTAAAAGCTAATCGTCTAAGGGCAAACAGCTTGAGAGCATTCCTCATTCCACCATTTTTTTGGTGTAAAAACCTGCTCTGTTGGATATATTATACCTTGGTATTGCTTTGTCAGGCTGCTAAACTCTATGATATGAGTAATTTTCATCCCATTGTACATCTAGTGGTATATCTGGTAGTTCGTTTACCTGTTTTTCTACAGTTTCTGTATTATAGCGCCCAGTCAGCCTTTTTGAAGTTCCTTTTATTGCTTAGTTTTACACACATGGAATTAATGTCATAGTTATAACTAATAGGGCAAGTATTAAATTTCATAAAAATTGGTAGATGGTTGCTTCCTAATGGATCATTACTTACCACCCATTCTTCTAGCAAAGCATGAAGGTTGGGAGTGGCGAAGGTGAGGGTCAATGGTGGATGCTGATGGTACATAGTTGGTACAGTGGTGTGTTTATTATTATTTAATAGTATGAATTGAGATTGGTTGTATTCATTAAATATTCTACATCCCCTGTTGTTTGCTTGCGTGGCATTCCAGTATGGGTGGTGAGCATTAAAATCACCACACAGCAAGGTATAAACCTGTGTCCTTACTGAAGAGTTTGATTGTGCCAGAGATTATTGTTTATCTTCTTATTAGTACAGTATATATTATAAATATTAATAGGCCTATTGTAATTATTCACCTGTATAGCCTGAATTTGGGTTGTGCTATCATTATGTTCTAAGATGATGTTGTAGGAGATTGTATTGTGAATAATAAAAGCAGTGCCACCATATCCATCCAATCTATCAAGATGGCATATTGTGTAATTATTATCGGATAGAATATTCATCCTTTTGTAACCAGGTCTCTTGTATAACACCAATGTGTATTTCTTTTTTTGCAAACATTTGCATTATCTCTGGCCATTTAGGCTTAAGAGATCTAGCGTTCCATTGTATTAAGTTAAGTTTACTTACTGCCATTTTTATCTGGCGATTTAATCGAGTGTTGTTTACTATTTGATGAGTTTCCTAATTAGGTTTGGTATTGTTAGTTAATGAGCACGTCTTTGTTTGAACAGTTGAATCACTGTTCATAAAAACTTTACTATAATTTCATCAACTTGTTTAAGACTTGTTATTGTGCTTGAATTAAGCTTACCTCTTATTTCCTCGAGTTTTGTTTTCAGGAGTGATGAAAGATGTGATCTTTCTTGTGCGCTGAGTCTGTCTACCTGAACCGGCTTGGTGGAGGGTTGTTTTGATCTATCAAACCGTAGATCTAGGCGTATGCATGACATTAATCCTATTAGGTCTAATACTGTTAGGTGTATTGACCTTAAAATTTCTCTAGCAGGGGGTTGGTAGTTGCAGGTGTTTGGTTCTCTGATTGACAACAGAGGTGTGTATTTGTTGCTTACACTTATCTGGCTACTTGGAGTAGAGGCTTTGGAGGGATGGCAAGCATGGGTAGGATTCATCATCAGCTAGGTCCAATTGAGCGGCCTGTGTATAGGATAAACTTTTTGTATATTTACCTGTTTTTTTTGTAGGTGATGGGAAAAAATTGTGAGGAAATGTGATAGCTTTCCTTCATGATACTCATTCTGTCTTTTATATTTTTTTGTCGTACGTATTCGGGGCAGAATTTAGAATTGCTGCTGTGTTGTGCACCGCAATGTATACATTTACGAGGTGTTTGACATGACTCTGTATGGAAAGGGCCTGCACAGTCCCTACAGATTCTATCTCTATTGCAAGGGGAACTTGCCACGTGTCCATATGCAAAACATCTATAACATTGTTTTACACGAATCATGTAAGGGTCTACCTTCATGCGAACAAAATTCAAATATATATGGTTAGGAAGTTTCTCAGATTCAAATGTAATTTTAATAAAATGAGTGTTAATGAGTTGTTCATTAACTCGTCGTCTGATCCTCTCAGCATGTATGATGGGATAGTTGGATGATGCCTCTTGCATTATTTCCTGTTCACTTACCTCCGGTTCAGCGTACACGACGCCTATGGTATGAACTCTAATGGAGGGTACAAATACATTATATTCTAATAGATGTTGCGAGTTAACTAGGTTATTTGCTGCCGTAAAGTTAGTACACACAATGGGATAAGTTTTTACCTGCACGTGAGATGTGTTCAATATCTGTGTAGTGCTGTTTTAGTATTTTGCCAATGGTAAATGGATTCATTTTATTTCTTTTCTTGTCTTGTACAATAATCTCAAAGGGTCCAGTATTTTCAGGTTTATAGAGTCGTTGTATATGTGGTTTTTTGTGTTGTTGCATGTTGTGATCAACAGAAGTTTTTGAGTTGTCATTGTTTTCTTTTTCAAGTTCTATAAATTTTCTTTTATTTTCATTGTCATTTTGAAAAGTGTAGTTATGTTCAATGGTTATTATGGATGCAATCGCCTGATTTGTCTCCATGTCGCTCAATTGAGCGTCAGTGGCTGAACCCGTCGACATGACAGGTCCAGCCTGAACAGATTTCGTTATGAACTATTGAAATTTTGTATGAATAGAAATAGAATAGAATAGAATAGAATATTCTTTATTGCACATATTCTTGGAGAACAGGGCAAAAAGTCATGTTTATGTTACAATTGGTGTATGAGTTAGTGTTTGTCAAAAATTGTGTGTTCTACATTGAACAAATTCTTGGATTGTGTAAATTGGTCGCTCCAGTAGCCAGTTTCTCAAGGAGGCTTTTGAAGTTCTTTTCTGGCAGTCTTCTTAGGGATTCAGGTAGAATGTTTGAAGAACATTGCTCCTCGATAAGAAGGTTTCCTCTCAAATAAGCTGAGATGATGTTGATTTAGGAGAAAGTTGCTCCTGTGTGTCTGGTGTTATAGGAGTGTCCGTCTCCCAGTCCTTGCTTGTCCTGATTTGATTGTATAGAGGATTGTCTCTTGGATGTAGAGTCCTACTACAGTCAGAATTCTCAGTTCTTTGAAGGCTGTTCGGCATGTGTCAAGTGGTCCTAGTCCTTTTAGAGCTCTAATTGTCCTTTTTTGTAGAACCAGTTACCTTTGGAGATTTGAGATTGTCGTGCCTCCCAGGCTATCAGGCCGTATCTCAAGTGAGATTCAAACAACGAGTAGTATGCTGTCATAGCTACATCAGTGTTGCTGATTTGTGCAATTCTCCTTATTGCGTAATAGACTGCTATTTAGTTTTTGACAGAGCTGGTTGATGTGTGGTTCCCAAGATAAATTTCGGTCCAAGGTGAGTCCTAAAATATTTTCCGAATTCTATTGTAGTTACTTCTGGGAGACCATGATAGTTATTTTTTGAGTAGCTGTAAAAAAATTAGTTGTTGGGTTTTTGATTCATTTAAAACCAAATCATTTAGGTTGCAATATTGTTTAGCCATATTAAAAGCTACAAAGGAGTCAATGTCTAGTTGATCTTTGTTTTTGTTTGCTACAATAAGGGCTGTATCATCGGCGTACATTACCATTTCACAATGGTTTTGAAGGTATTCTGGAAAGTCGCTAGTCAGAAGGATATACAAGAACAGAGCCTTGCGGCACTCCTCTGCTTACTGGTAGTGGTTCAGATTTTACTTTTTTGACCGTGTTGTGTGTAGTGTAAGTAATTTCCACAATCTGTGTCCTATTGCTGAGGTAGCTCTTGAACCAGTCTATTTCTTTGTCTCAATGATTCCCAGAGTTTGCAGTTTTTTTGTAATGAGCTTGTGGTCTAGACAATCGAAGGCCTTGGTAAAGTCCAAAAAGTATACTTGTGGCTATATATCCTGCTTCCAATTTATCAATGATGGTTTCAATTAGTTGGACCAGTGCTGTTGCTGTAGATCTGTCTTTTACAAAACCATGTTGTCTCGGAGTAAGAGGTGGTGCTGTTTTGAGATGGTCCCAGTAGTCTAGTTAGCACTACTCGCTCCAGGATTTTGGAAAAAGTGGAGATAAGTGAGATTGGCCGATAACTGGTGGCTTCGTCAGTTGCTCCAGTCTTATATTTTTGGATAAATTTTTGCGAGTTTTCAACCCGCTGGGAAAAGTCCCTTGTAAAAGTGATTTGTTTATAATAGTTGTTAGTGGAGTGATAATTTCATGTTTGCATTGTTTGACCAATTTAGAAGATATTTCATCGTCTCCTGTTGATGTTTTTGATTTTAAGGTGTCTATGATGTTTCCGACTTCTATTTCATTTGTCTCCTGGAAAATTAGTCTTGGTATTTGGGGTATGTAATTTGGTTCTATTGTGTGTGTTGTTTCGTTGTTCATTTCCTTTGGTATCAAGTGTTCTGTCAGCAATTGTAGCAAAGAAGCTATTTAAGTAATTGGCAATGTCTATTGGAGAGTCTGATGCGTAGTCCTGTATGTTTAAGCGTTCAAGTTGAGTTTTTTTCTAATCTCTTTTTCTTTTCATTATTAATCACTTTCCACATGGCTTTTGATTTGTTGTCAGATCTTTCAATGTAGGAGGAGTTAAGCTGTTTTCTTAGGGTTTTTAGTTTTAAGTCGTAGGATTTTTTCCTTTGGGCTGTTTCTTTTTTGTCATCAGGATGGCCCGTAATGTGTTCTCGATTTAGTGCCTCTAAGTATGCGTTTTTTAGCACCTGGCTTTCATCATCCCATATATTCTTGGTGGGATTTCTTTTATGTTTTACTATTTTGAGAGGGCAGGCTATGTTCATTGCAGATTGGAGGATCCCATGAAACGCTTTATAAGCAGCATCCACATTGTCTGTGAGCATAACTTGTGACCAGTCCTGTGTTTGTAGATTATACCTCAGTTCTTCTACGGTTCTTGTGTTAAATTGTCTTCTGTATGATTGTGTCTGCGTGGGGCTTGTCATGTTTGTAGAGATAAAGCATAAACTGGGCAGTGTGATCTGAGAGGCCTGTTTTTAGCACTCTGGTTGATATTTCAGTTTCGTTAATGTTGGTGCATATGAAATCTATAGAAGTCTTGCTGTGACTGGTTATTCTTGTAGGGGGTAGGTTGAAGTCTGCTCAGTCCATAGCCGTGAATCATATCGTCCAAGTTTCTTCTGTCGTTGCTTGCCACCAGGTTGTCTACATTGACATCCCTATTACGAGTACCGGGTTTTTAAAAGATGTTATTTTGTCCAATTCAGATGATAAAATATCTAATGCTTCTTCCAAGTTGCTACTAGGTGGCCTGTATAAACCTAAAAGGTATGAGATGTATTTGAATAATATGTGAGAATAAAAGAATAAAACCAATGCTCACTATGTTACGTATTAGTAAATACTGGTAGGAAAACTTGGTATGGCTGGGTAAGTATGAGCAGAAGTTTAACCTATAATCATCGAACTATGCAAGCACTTCAGCAACCAGAACTCGAATAAATTAGTAAAGTTAATTCACCGTCTTATTAGTGACGTGTAAACTGTATAATAATAACGTTCTTTATGTAGCACAATGTTATTGTAGCACAAATTCCTTGTGTTTTGAAGTACTATGTAAACAAAATACCTAAATTCACGTTTACAGACATAAACGGAAATTATTGTTGCATTCGTTGTAAACGTAATCTTAAAATTCATAACTTGTGCCAGATGACATTTGGACCCATCTGATCCCTTGCTTCTTAACATGGCCTTTGTTTCAAGCTCTATGGCCCAAAAATTTGCATGTATTTAATTTGCCTTTCACATTTCTATTTGCAAGGACCTTTTTGAACATACTCGAGTCTTTACCTTTTTTGTGGTACAACACTTTGACTAAAAATGTCTCGATTGCGTAACATTTGGTACTTTAGTCCTATTATTCAATTTTGACCTTGAAAGTCTCTCCATTATTTTAATCCTTTTGAAGCAAAGGCATTTGGGTTATCATAATTCACTTAATCCTGTATACTACATGACCTCACTATACTAAGTCTCTTTATGAGCTCTGGGATTAACTGTAAACTTGGTTAGTAGGACAATCCCAACAAATTCCTTCAAACAAGCTTCCAATACGCGATAACTTATTTGTTACATCTTATCTTATTATGTAATGATATGCGGTGAGTAACCAGAAAACCAAGTAATCTTGGATGTTTCTCATGTATTTTAAACCTCCTCACTCATAGATGTTTGAGGCACTTCATTTTAGTGGGTCTTCCAGCCAATATTTGAAAAACATCATTCATATATTATTATTTAATAACTATTACCTGAATCGGGTTTAAGGACACGTTTCTATAAGTCTGGAATCCTTTCTTTGTATCTACAGATGTATTGTTATTTAGATACCTTATTCGTCAAAATATTTTAACATTTTATTTAGAAATATGCAATAAAGAATCTGAGGATATTTTTACGTACTTACAGTATTAGTTTCCTTTCTCCAACAAAAGTAAATGAGGTTGGGCAGCTCAAACTTTGTGAATAGTTTTACCTATTGGAATTAACTTAAACATTAAAAAACTTGATTTAATATGATCAACGACACAAATAAATCCAATTCATGATTATTTGTACTAAATGTATACAGAGCGAGTTATATTTATAATGGACGCTTTATTAGATGAAGTAAATTTAGAGATATATATTTTCACAGCCCTTCATGTTTTGTTAAGATCTTAAAAACGCATTATCGCACGAAAAGACGTGACGAATGCGTTATTAGGATAACATCCCAAACTTAATGTTAATGTGTGATATAAACAGTTGAGCATTGCTGCAAAGCTGAGAATTGTTGAACAGATGAGCGTGTGTTGGCAGTTCTTGCGATTGATGTGACGTGGTGTTGTGTTTAAAAGTTGTATTTAATAAATGTATATTCTGGTTTATTGAAGTCTTTGGTTTAGGAACGACGCAAAGGGATTAAACCTTTTATACCCCTACAAACTCCCATGTTTGGGAGATAGCTACTATTTAAACAGTAACACCATCTTGTAAATCTAATTTTTAAAATCTAGGTAAGAAATAATAGTATTCTTCATGTTATCCACAGTATATGAATATTACATGTTTTTCTTAACAATAATATGAAGCTATTTTATAGCTTCTAACACATAAGGTATAAGACATGTGTATAAAATCTGTATGTCCAAACTAAAAGAAATGTAAATAAAGATAATTATATAGACGAATAAAAACAAGTGGTTTTGTGATCACTTAAAATAACGTGATTAATCTCTTTTTAATTAAGACTATAATTTTAAAATAAGAAATACCATTGCAGTCAGATGTGCGTATATGGAATTAAGTTTATTAATACATAATTAATTCACATCGCACTACAATCTTAAATAAAATGTAGTAAATTTTATATTATAAATAAATGAACTACAATAGATTTCCAATGACAGTCTAAACAAAGATAGAGAATCACTGAACTCACATAGACTCATTTGAATTGGTAATGGTGAGAGCGTGCGCGTTGTGCTGTTCGGTCACTGAGGGAAAAGAAGAATCGATGATTTGCTAACTCCCTTACACACCATATAATATCACTTGACAGTTTTCATCAATTGTAGGTGTTAGTTTTCTAAATGCCCTAAGAGTTGTTGGTATTATTTTTTACATATCGTACAAGGCAAGATCACGCCACACCAAATGTCGTGTAAACCTATTGCTCACATATTAGTATTATTGAGTTCAGCCTGTTTACAAATTTGTTTATTATACGATTGTCTCGTTGTTATGCCGGTTTAAACGTCCATCATGGTTAAGACAAAAAAAATATATACGCTAAAGCTCAGCGAAATACCATATTGTATAGTTAAAAACCGTCGAAACCATGTTGTAAGTGTAGAAGTGAAGCATCGTAATTAGAAACTCCCAAGGCCTGTTCTTTATCGATATATCGTATGGATATACATAGGCAGACAAAAATGTTTTATTCCATCCCCAGTGAAGAAAGCTTTTGCTAGTGTTCATCTACATAGATAGATTTGTACTTCATGAATACGGCATCTTCCGACAAATTTTGTAATGACTATAAAATATGTTTTAGCTATTCCAAGAACAAGCTCATATAAAGGACTCCGGTATGAGGGTGATTGTGTCTAATTCTATAAAAGGTCAAAATATAATTTCGTATACGAGTTTAACAATCAATTTTATATTTTACTTTTCATTGCTTTAGTTACCCAAGAGATTACTAACTGAATGTTGTACATTGAGGCACGCAAATAAACAGTGACCAGACTGCAAACTGAGGAATGAGACATCAAATAACAACTATTTGAAAGGTGACAATCAAAATAATGTCAAGCAACTGCAGTCTTAGATCTTAGAACTAATTTAAATAGTACTCAGAACCTCAGCACTCCACGTCCTATAGTTATGTATCTCCAGAATAACTAACACAATTAAAGGGTTTACTTTGTAAGGGTAAAAGTGTTTTGTAAATTTTATTAGGTTAACTTCAAACTTTGCATTACGTTACTGAATATTTCATCATGCAATACTATTTATAGGGATTTCCGGCTAGAAATAATTCTCCTTTATTATTCTCAACACGACTAACCAAAAGTACAACGTTGATAAAAATTAACATGGAAGGAAAACTGCGATAAAATTGCCATACAACATCCTGTGTATGTTTACATTATAATATTAAGTTAAGACGCTTTCACATACACAGTTGCAATTATTACAAATTTCAATAGTGTTACGGCCTGTTAGAGAGATTGGGAGAACATCAAAGTAACATTACCAAAGCGGTCAGCTGTCGTCACTGGTTGACACTTTGATGTTAGCTTATACATGTTCAAACGTGGTAATGATTGACTATTTAATGTTAGAGTTGAATATTATGTCAACACCACCAATTAAAAAGAAACTGATAATAGGGCAACTATCTGCGAATTGACATTATTGGATGTGCCAATATATTTCATAAAAGGTAAAATTTTATTTTATACTCTGCTCTTTTGAATAGACTGATAAATAAAACAATGACACATGCTGTGTTTAAACTCTAGTGAGTTGTGCTGATAAATTGGTAATTGCAAATGTAAATGTAAATTAACCGTTTCCACGTTTTATTGGCTGAAATCTTGGCTGTTTTTACACTCATATTCTTCGCCAAATGAATTGATGGTACACATGTTATCAATAAAACCATTAGCTATATTTCCTAAGCTACGTTTTTATTTTTCTCCACTTATGTACTTGATTATTCCGATAGTAAACTACTATGCCTCTAGATGTTGTGATTAACTTGGGTGATTAAAATATTTTAAAAACTATATAGCATATAGCCAAACAAAATAAAACAAAGCGTAGTAATTAATTTTGGAGATAATACTACTAATAATAAATGTGTTATTTGGATCAGAATATTTAAATTTGGAACAAATATTTTGAAATATCCATGTATACTCTGGACTTCAATAAAGTGTTAATTAAAAGAGAATTCAGTCAGTTAATGTAATTGATGTAATCGATTAAATCCTGAAAATGTGTAAACAGCTGTTTCTCTACTGTTATTATGTTTAGAACCTAGATGTTTGCATGAATTAATAACACAGCTGAATAAATTTTAGTAATCATAGAGCAGTGGACAGTTTAACATCGTGCTTTTGTTATGGAGTTTTTCTTTAAAAATGATGAGTATGTGTCTGTAAGGTAACGGTTAATTCGTAACTATGTTCCTTTTACGGGTCATTTCCTTGCAGGAATGCTAGGGTGAGTGAACAATTTCAGAACTTCTGCATTACAAGTAAAAACAAATGGTAGGCCTAAATCTGTACGTAACCACGACATTGTTCTAGATCTGTGTGTCCATGACATTGTTACAAATGTGCGTGTACCTATTCTGCAAAGCCTAAATCGGTCAACCCGGAAGCAATCTCTCACATTATGAGTTTTAAACGTAGCAAACTTTGCATTGCTGTTTGAATCCACAAATTCATCTACAAAATTAGCAGTTGTAGAAAAACTCCCAAGTTACATGATAATTTTGTGAAAGACTATTGCATCTCATTAATCATTGTGCAGCATTTAACAATATCTGATGAAATACATTTTGAGCCATATGGTGATGAAAACTGCAAAAATTGTTGTTACTGGTGAAGAGAGAATCCCAGGAAAATCGCATAACTATGTACTTATTTTGACTGCTGTAATACATTTTAAGTATTAATTCGTGTAACTTTTTTCATTTCAAAAACTGTCAGGTTATTTTGGACCACCCAGTATTATGTGTTGTATTATTATAAAGTATAGTAATAACTATAATATCATACTAATATCATCTACTTTATTATTTTACGTTAAACTTTCTTATTTTTTTTTTTAAACTACCAAATAGCAGGATTCTAAAGATATCAAGTCTCTATTCGCAAGGCATTGATAGCAGAATTTTAATATGCTAATTTAAATTACATTTACCTAAATAAACTAAAGATAACCCTCTTATAGAGCTACAGTTCAAACATAGATCAATTCACAACACTGTATTATAAATTGACTATCATGGGTAGTAAAAAATTTAAGAAAAATTGCCACTATTTTAATTTTAAGTAAAACCTGATCTGATCTCAGGAATATCTCTGAGTTCCCCGTCTCCCTATGATAAAAAAAAAAACAGAAAACAGCATTAAAAGAGGATTTAAATCAAGTATAATATTGATTAATGTAAGTTGTATATTTTTATCTGTAAAATTTCAGTATCTGGGAGGACTGTTATAGACTGAATTGACACCCTGTATAAATGTAACATACAAGCAAGTAAATGAAATATATTTGTTATATATCATTATACTTTTTATGCAAGTTTATTATATCGATTAAAAATTAGACATTATTTTTATCAAGCATACTATAATAGTCTTGCAATATATATATATTTATTTTGATAGACTGGGTATGCGATGTTTATTTACTATTAAATTTATGTAGATATAAGTATGGAAGTAGTGTCAAGCTACTCCAAACAAGACAGTTACTCTAACTGAATTTCATCTCCAGATTTTCTTATTGTTAATAATTAAGGAATTATAACATACTAAATATATTAATGCATATATTTATATAAAAACTACATTAATAGTCACAGCTGAGGTTAGACTCAACAGCTCTATAAATCCCAAAATTATGCTCAACATTCACGTTCACTATGAATGGAACTAATATTCAGCACCCAGTTCCACAATAGTCAGGAAATGAGGAGTTGGGCAGCTGCTTCTCCTGAATATTGTTACGTCATCATCGTCCCTATCATGCTTCTGGCAAGTTATCAGAATCATTGAAAAATGTACTGTATAAACTAAACACAATACGCTTTTGTCTTAACTAAAGTAAATGTAACTAGGATGTTTCATAGTAAAGATAGTGCTATAAATATCTTTAAATGTCATTTACAGCTAATTTCGGGAAATTAGCAATAGTAAAGTTGAGATAATTTTTACATTTTAAGTAAACCAATTTATACTTACTACTTAATGTGTTACTTATTAATAAGCTTAGACAAGGAAAGATACGAATGAGAAGTGATTGTTAACACGCTTTTGTGAATGTTGCAAGTATTGGGAAAATATATTTTAATATATTTTTGTTCTCTAAATATTGATCCTATGAACACGAGAGATTATTGAGGACAGTATGATTGATGCCTGCCACACCCTGGGAAAAAAAACATAATTCAAAGGACCACCCTGGAATCATAGTTAAATTTGTCAGGAGGCTGGATGCTGATGATATGCTGGCAAAGAGGCGAGCCAAGAGACATTTTTCCACTAAGACATTTGGACCTGCCGTCAGATAACCCCAGTATATGTGAACGAATCACTCTCCCCAGCGAGAAGGAGGTTGCTGGGCATGGCGAGGCAGGCACGGAAGCAGCTGAATTACAAGTGGCTCTGGGTCAGAGGTGGGAAGATCTTCCTTAAAAAAAGAGGATAGTGGTCCAGTAATCATCGTACAGTGCCAGGCTGACCTTGACAAAATGTAGGTACTGTTTTATTGTTACAGTAATATTTTTTTTGTCTGTATAAGAATGTTTTTCTATTATGTTCATGTTATGTTTATGTATGTTTTGTTTACCATAGTGTTTTTTTTTTTTTTGAGAATAGATATAATTTTAACATACTTAATTTTAAATTGGATTTGCTTTAAAAATATTGAATTTCTAAATCAAGGTTCAGGTCTGGTTATTGTGCATCAAAATATCAGAAGCATGAGGGCAAACTTTGATTTATTCCTAGTAGAGCTTTCTGAATTGCAGTAGTTACCTAAAGTCATAATATTATCAGAAATATGGATTAATGATAATGAAACACAATTTTATCAAATCCCAAATTATATCCTACATGCAAAGACAAATGAGCATTACAGGGCGGGTGGTGCAGTAGTTTTTTGTACATAATAGTATTAGTAAGTTTGAAATAATTCCAATAAATTTTGAAAACTGCTGATTGTAGTAATGTTTTCTTTTTTCAGGAGATGGGTTTTTAAATATTAATCTAATGGCTATATATAGAAGGCACCAACATCCTAGTACAGTTTTCATTGATGAATTAAATCATTACTTAGAGAAACATAATGTTATGACCTGCAAGGTCATGTTAATATTGGGCGATAGAAATATCAATATTTTAGAAGATAATTCAGTAACTGATTACTATAAACTTACCTTGGCTTGTTATGGATTTGAATCTTTAATAAACGAACCTACTAGAGTCACTGTAAATTCAAAAACATGTTTAGATCACATACTATTAAAATTAACGAACAAAAACAAAATAGAAATTAAAGCCGGCGTTGTTGATATTTGTGTGTCGGACCATTACTTGACAGCTGTTAGTTTGAAGGTAGGGGCCCCTCCCGCGCCGTGTGATTCGGTCAAGGTAGCCACAGCTGTCTTATCGCATCGATAAGGATCAGCTGACAAATAGTTTAGAGTTGGTGGATTGGAGTGACGTTTATCAGCAGATTAATGCATCGTTGGCCTTTGACGCGTTTTCACAATAAATTAAATTCCATAATTGCAGATTCAAAGAGTGTCATAACAATTAAAAAATCCAACGTCGTTAAAACTTAAGCCATGGATTAATTCAGCTACCTGTAGGCGTATTAAAATTAGAAACAATCTGTTAAAACAACTTAAGAAATATCCTAATGACGAGGAAAAACAGAAACAATTTAGAGAATTTAGACACAAGCTGCAAAATGGTATACGTGTTTTTAAAAAATAACTACTATTCGGAACTATTAAATAAATTTAATGGTAATCCTAAAAAACCTTGGAGTATTGTTAAAGATATTACGGGCCAGACAAAATGCAATAATTCTGCCATAAATTTAAATGTAAATGGTAATATAATTAATGACTCTGAAATAGTGGCGAATGAATTTAACAATTACTTTTTATCTATTGCTGGTGAACTAAGTAAAAACAATTAAGAAACCAAATAATAATGGACTATAATGATATTTAAGAATTGCTTTAAGAAACAATGTAGCACCAAATTAAAATGTTCTTAACCCCCTGCAACCTTAGATGATCTCAGGATAGCAGTTTGTTTCTTTAAAGATTGGTACCGCTGCAGGCCTTGATGGTATTGGCACCTCACTGATTAGAGAAATGTACAATAATATTGCTAATGTTCTACTTTATATAATAAATCTTAGCCTTGAAACGGGGCATTTTCCAGACAAATTAAAAGAAGCTCTAGTTATCCCAATTTTTAAAAAAGATTCTAGAAACCTCTCATAGCAACTACAGACCAATATCTTACTGGTCCTCTTTTGCAAAAATATTTGAAAAAATTATGAAACAAAAATTATTAAACTTTCTTCTAAAATACCAATTATTTTAGTATAAATCAGTATGGATTCAGACAAGGTATAGGTACTGAAAATGGCTTTGCTTGAATTCATGGATAAAGTGGGCAATGGGATCAACAATGGGAAAAAAGTTTCAGGACTATTTCTAGACATTACAAAAGCGTTCGACACAGTGGGACCATGAAATTCTCTTAAATAAATTATATGATTGCGGAATACGAGGAACTGCATACAGATGGTTCAATAGTTATTTATCGGGGAGGAAGCAGTGTGTTAAAGTCAGTGACAGTATAAGTCAATTAGGTGAAATTAAATATGGAGTACCCCAAGGGTCAGTTTTGGGCACAACCTTGTTTTTGATTTATGTAAACGATCTGTGTAACGGCAGTTTTTGTGGTAGAGTGACTGCATTTGCTGATGATACCGCTTTTGTGCTACGTTGAGAATTCCATGGGAAGAGATCGAGGAAAAAATAAATTTAGATTTAAAGAAATTGAGGTGGTGGTTTGCTGTAAATAATATGATTTTAAGCCCACAAAAAACTAAATATATAATTTTTCTTTAAAAGAACGGGCACATTTTTTCAAATAAAATTATTTACAAATGGTCTAGATTGTATTAACAGTAATGTTCAATGTAATAAAGATTGTAGTTTAGTTTTGGAGGAAGAATCCCTGAAGTATTTGGGGTTATGGCTGGATAGGTATTTAAGTTGGAAAACTCATATATCTAAATTAAAACAAAAACTTAATAATGTCATAAGAATATTCTATTTTTTGAAAAATGTTTGTGATAAAAAGCTCTTAAGAATGTTATATTTTTCCCTAGTTAAACAGTAGACTGGAATATGCAATTTCGTGTTGGGGAGGGACGTACATCTCAAATTTAGATACTTTTAATTACTACGCAGAAGCACTTTATAAGAATAATTATGAATAAAACGAAAACTGAATCATCATATCCATTGTTTTTATGCTTGAATATACTGCCTTTAAGATACTTGTTTTTATTTAAAGTCCTAAAAATTTTCTTTATGAGAAGCCAAAAAACTATAGCCTACAAATGAATATAAATTAAAGCTACGAAACGCAAACGATTTATTAGTACCAAAACCTTTTTAATACCTTTTTTTACAAAGACATTTTTCTATATGGCACCAAGAATGTTCAATCTGTTACCAAAACAATCAGGAATGAAAATTCGTTAAATGTATTATTAAAACATCTTAAAAAAATGGCTTCTATCATTTGTAGATATTGAACCAATATTATTTAAGTTTGATACTTAAATGGTTAAGTAATAAAAGTTTTATTTGTTTATCCTCCTCATCTAGTTTTATGGAAAATGTATTTATTTATGCAAAGACAAACATTTATTTTATGCTTACTCTCCTTAGTTATATTAATTTTTGTAATTGTAATTTTTTTGACTCGTGTAATTGTATATATAGGCTCTTACAAATTTATCTGAAATTATTTATAGTATTCTAGCTAAGCGGAAAGTAATTATGATTTCAATTTGTGATTGTAAACTTGTATAATATATTGAATGTTTATTGTATTTGCTTGAGTTGCTGCTATATTTTTTTTCAGTTAATTGAAAGTGTGTAAAATTCTCCAATCAGGCATGCCTGGGAGATTATATCTTTATTTCTCAGCTTTACCCTATTGTGTGCATGTTGTATTCATATGGTATAAGAATTATATTGTATTGCATGTAATTTTGAAGAAAATAAAAGGTTATTATTATTATTTTATTATTATTATTATTACGTTGAATGTTTGACGTTGAGATTTTTCTAACGGCCAGTTAAACAAGCCTTAAGGTTTTTACAAAACGAGATGCATATTTTAAGACTTTTGCTTAGAATTATAACATATAAAACATTTTATAAATAACTAAATATATTAGAAATTGCAGAATGTTAGTATTTGATATGTGTATGGTTTTGGAAGATGGAAATACATTGTATGACTGACAATCTCATAATTAACTACTACCCTTGAACAAACCTCTTTTGTTATTAAAAAATATTGTAACTAAAGTATCTCTAAAAGGCAGAGTGGGGTTTATGCAGTCTACAAATTTATTCTATTATTAATTATTTAATTGCGACCAATTAATGATATAGCTGCGTGTAATGCTGCACACGTGTCTTTCTAGCAAGCAAATGTTTCTAGATTGACAGCAAAATAAGACACTGTATCCCCTGATAAATTAATTTATAAGAAAGATAATGTTTGGTAACTTCATAACTAATAAGAGTGGCTGTGAAGATGTCCAGTTTGTGATGAAAATAAAGTCTTGCACGAGAGAATGACTTTTTATGTAGTTGCTTTTCCTTGATAACAATAATAAATATTACAAAAGTTCCATTAATATTTAAACATTCTTTCTTTTTCCATCAGGAGAGTGAACGGGTTTTAGATACATTGTTTCCTCATTGTCAAAGGAAAAATTTATATCGTATTATTTGTTGATGTAGTAAATATTTACCCCATTTAATATAAACACTAATGTCTTTTAATATTTTCTCAAATAAGTTAATCATATTGTAAAGATTCATAATATTTTTTAAAGAACTTACCAATTCAGCTTTTAGCTCTTGTCGAATAGCACTATTTTTGGCAAATGTTAGATATAAATAGTGAAGATATTTTGAAATTTTACATGATATGTAAACACTAAGAAAGCAATACATTACTCAGTTATCCCAAGCCTTGGGTATGTAATAAAGTCCACCTGCGTTATCCCGTAAACAGTCGTTATTACAGTAATTAAAACTGGTTTTTACTGCTTCGCTAATAAACTCGTGACGTAAAACTCGCACACCTTTCATAAAAGTGTGCTTTCAAGGAGTAACAATCATTTCAACTAATTTCTTTAGTAAAACATTTGTCTGAAGAAATGTTTTCATTAAAATCCAATATATTTGACCAAACATGTAGAGCAGTATAACTAACTTTTCCTTGAAAATGAAAAATAAAATAAAAAGAGGCAATAAAACTGTTTTTTACGAGCTCGTAGCAACTCATTTTGTTACTGGAATACAAACTGGATAATAAGAACAAACGAACAGCTCCTTTGAAAACTTAGACCCCCTGAAGTTGTTATAAAAATGAGTTAATATAGTACGATGAGCTGAAACACCACTTCAATGAGATTAATTACGCTTGTCCACCACAGCATACATTACAATTTCAGCTACTCATTTGATTGTATTCACAGAGTATTAATTAATATATCTTTGTATTCATTAGATTTTTTCTAAACATCAGAAGCATAAACTGGATATTTCAATCATATCATGTATGTATATCATACAAAAATCGTAGTGTTAAAAGTATACAATCCACGAGTGACAATACGTATCCAAGTCTTCTTTATCTAAACGGGCTCACTTACAACTCTCCTTGACTCCACCCTTTGCATGGAATGAAGACCCGACTTATCCTGTGCAGCTCAGCTTCTTGGTTCACCTGTTGAAGTTTTTGCAGCAGTTTAGAAGAATCAAATAGAAAACTGAAATGTGAGATTTTTTTAGAATGAAGAAGGAACCTAACTGCAAGGTTTATCTAGGCAAACAAAGATTATCGAACTATAGCTATCCTCATAATTCAGATAATAAACCAAACCTTATAATTCCTAACTTTTGCTTCAAGATATATGGACGATTTTGTTCCTTAACATAGTCTTTGTTTCAAGGGCATTCAGTCTCAGGTCGCTATTACTGCCCGCTTTAATGAAAAAAATGTCTATTACGTAACAGTTAGGTAAATCAGACTAAAATTCCTTTGTTATTTAAAGACCCGCTGGTTTTTTTGATCGTTTAAAGCCAAAGATCTTGGGTTATCATAACCCACCTAATTCTGCCACTGAGTACTCCAACACCTTAGATGTCTGAGATTAACGGAAAACTTGGTTTCTAGGGTACTCCGCGATAAATTCCTTCACAAAGAGAGTTGTAAGACAGGAAAACTTAGTAAATCCCTATTATTTATGTACTATAGATTGATTGAATTGTTACGCTATTAAGCTATACAATTGATTATTACATTGCCGTATGGTTATGTAATGGAATATTTACCTGCTATTAATTGTGTGAGGTATAGCCCTAGCAAAATCTGTAATCTCCGCTGCTAGAACTGTCCCATTCATCTTTCAGATCTCCTTACTCATAGCTGTTTGAAACACTAAGTAACATTTCAGTGGAGCTTCTGGCCAATACTTAGAAAACATAATTAATAGATTATTGATTCTCAATTAGTACCAGTATCAGTTTCACAGACAGGTTTGAGTAACTCTGGATCCCATTCTTCATATAAATCATTATTTATTATCCTTATTTATTACAAAGTTCTCGTATGGTTTCGGTTTATTTTCTCTTAGATAACCTGAAGGTAAGTTCATCGTAATTCTAGACTTCATTCGATTTTATCCTCAATAGCTCAATTTTTTAAAACCTCACTAATTTCATTACTTAAAGAGTTGTCTCTTACGATTTGGTAATTGCAACATTGAGAATGCATAATATATTCTTAATTCATACTAATATTTTGTTTATTACAAAAAATTTTTAGTAAGCATTAAAACAATACATATTAAAATAAGCTTCTTATCAACCATCTGTTATTTATTTATAAATTCTTTAAATGGTTTTTTTGATGTTATTATCTATTACAATTCACTTCTTTACATATCATAAATAATAAATAATCAAAGTTCTAGAGAAGTTCATTTATGACTATTTAAGTGTATCTTTATAGGTATGACGAATAACACATTTTAGGATAAGTTATATTGCGTAAATATATGAATACCTGTGTCACCATAGAACCAATAAATTTAATGTTATATTTTAATTTGTATTGTTTAACTATGAATTTAAAGCGCCAGTATTTCATCACCACACTCACAGACTTTTCGTGATCTGTATTAATTATAATAAAAACATTTACTTTCGCTTATTAATTTAGTACAATTAATACTAACGCTCATTATTTCATTTCCTAAACATGCTGTGTCGTATTTAAAACGCTTCCCAAAGACGAGGAGGATAAATAATTAATTCTAGCCCGCACGAGAAAAAATTTGTTTCTCTGTTTGTCAACCGAATGAAGACAAAAATATTTTAAATATATTTAAACATAAAGTTTTAATAATAAAGTTTTTTAAATAATTTTACTGTTGTAATCAAGAAATTACATTACAAAGAGGCTCATAGACGAAGCAAAGAATCGACTGAGATTTGTTACGCCCCGGCAGTAAGTAAGTAAGTAATCAAGAAATTACATGAAGAACCAGCGTAGTTGGCTGATACACGATGTGATAGATAGCTCAGTAAAAGAGGTGCATCAGACCAGACCTCAGAGCTATGAGACAATTAAGTCTGGAGACCAGCCAATCTCTTTACGTCACAACCTTCAATTCTGTTGTTGATCTTTTATGTACTTAATGTTATACTTTTATGAAATCCAAACGAAATTACAATACGCACTCACAGCAATTGCATTATTTAATTATATAAAATCCTTTTTGAATCATGTAAAATTATACAAATATTTTCTCTAAATGTCTGATGAATATTGGTTTCAGATTATTAATTGATTTTAATGTATATGTTTTACTGATAGATCATTAAGCGATATTTATTTCAAAATATTCATACATTATCAAAATCGTTAAATATAAGTATCCAGCGAAAGTATAATAACATGATAAAATGTTATTCCTAGCAAAATTACACAAAATATAAGTAATTTTAGAAAAATTGAATAGATGAAGTGCCACAAAAGCTAACAATTTAAGTTTACTAAAGGTAAAATCTTTTTATAGAGTTGTATTTATTGCAACGTGTTATCGAACTTTTAAAACTACTATAAAGACTGTAATAAGAATTAACGATTTATTACAGAATAAATATAACCCATGAGTTATTTTTATAATTGAGCCTTTTAATTTTATGACTTTCTATCATACATTAATTACAGTATCATTTTGGATGAATCTGCTCAGATGCACACTTTAGCTTAAAATGTGATATAAACACAACAAATCAGCCATTAACTTACGCAACGAGATAAAAGTTAGGCAGGAACAGTGTAGTTTACTTGAAGGAACAACCACTTACCATTTTGCTCACTTATGAAATAAAGAAGAAGCTAAGCATTAGTTTGCCGGTCTACATGGACAATTGGATCTTATCTTATCTCTAACAGAAGAAGGACGAGTGTCGATACAGTACAAGATTGATGGTACTAATAAAACATGCTACGGTCACAGACGACCCTGCATCATCTATAATTGAATCAAATGTCTGACGTCTTTGCACCTTATGGCTCTAAAATTTTCTCCAGCTTTGTGACAGTATTTTCACAATCTGCAAGAATAGTATCTGTATTAACATGCAAATAAATTGTTTACTTTACCAAATTTTCTTTGACTCCTGTGAAATTTACATTTTCGACGTAGAGTAAAAATTTAAGATTGATAATTCAATATCGTAGTTAAAACTACAAGAACAGTGTGGTACAGCTATTCGTCTTTTATCGTATTCACATTATCACACATTATTTGAAAGGATTAGTTCCTTGTTACTATCCTAGAACAATTGTTTAGATAAATGTGATTGTAAGCGATTCCTGAAACTGTCTATATATATTCTTTTTCAATCACTCTGCAGTCTTTTATTGTATATGTATTTCATTATTATGAGAGTCAGATAAAGATGAAAAAAATCGTTTAGATGTTATGAAATTGGCTTGACGGATTTTTATCATTCATGATATTTTATCTTTAATGCAGTCCAATATTTAATAAAGTCTTCTTTAATAAAAACACTGGTAAAGATTGATCTTCCTATTTTGTGTTTGTTAAGCACATTCTTGTTGCAATTAAAGTAATATAACATTGCACTGAAATTAAATATATGATATTTTTCTTTTAGTTTCTCGGCCATTTTTTTAGAGCTTTTGATGGGTATAGACGTCAAGTGACAACTAGAGTTCCAAAAGTTAATATGAATAAAAATCTTCGTCTTGGGATATTTTGCACAATTTAGTTCACTCAACCTTAGCAGTAAATATTACTTGTTTCTAGCAATTTGGATTATCCACTGACAACTGATGTAGTAGCGAGTTGAAGGTGGACGAAGGGTGAAAGAAGAACGTATATAAGCGAATTACTAAAACAAATCTAATTAACAATCAGGTTTCAGGACAATGAAAGTATGCAAAGAACACGGCCATACTTACTAAACCCATTAGTTATACTTAGTTATGTAGATTATAATTTGGAAATATATCGATAGTGCTGTTATTTCTCGTAGGTGGTGTCTAGCGAGTCTTTACTTATACAAGAAATCATGGACCATATTTTGAAAGAGTGGTATTTTACCATAACAACCACATGCATTTTTGTTGTTACTTTTTGGAATAAAAACCCCTGCTGAAACAAACCTTACTATTCAAACTAAGCTGCACAACACTTTTTTCTGTTACCAAATTGAATAGAACACATCTGTTGGCCACCAATTAAAGGCTTAATTAACTCTGTAATTGCTTCGTCGCCCAGCCTTTTCCTCGATATTGTACCTTTCTTATCCAGTAAAACAGTAAACGGCATTTTGAACCTAGAACAACTAGATCAATAAACTGTATCTACAGATCTGTGCAATTTGTTTCATAGTGTGAGGTGCATTTAGGATTTTGTACTTGCAATATTCTAAATATTTAAAAAATATAAATTATTGGAAAACCCTGCAAAACAAAACAAAAATAGCTTGGAGATTCAGTAATAGTGTTACAATTAATAAATAAATGAAATGTTGAGCTGTTTCGACCCAAATATAGCACAATACATGAAATAAACGCACTTAACCAACAGTAGTCTGAAGGCCGACTGTTATGCTTTGTAGAAATGAGAGAAAATATTTTATAATCAAATAAAAATAAATATTAAATTAAACTAAATAAATAATTTTAACATAATACTTAAAAATACAGCTTTTTCCACACTACTGACTAAGTTATCCTGGAATTTGTTTAGATTTAATATTCTGCTTAATATTAACTTTAAACCACAAAATATCATTAAAGAGTAGTTTCTAAAATAACAATAAGAACCATATTTATCAATTTCAACAGATAAATAACTTATTTGATAAAATAATTTATGCAACAACATTTTTACTAAGTAAAATAAAAACTATTTACATTGTATTTCTATTCAAACATTCTAACGTCTCTAGACAATGTGCACACACAATCACACATACACGCATCCTCCCACAAGCACATTATGGTATAACACTATAATCATAGTACAACTTATTGCAAAATATGTTAAAATGGAGCAAAAGCAAGGTGTTTCGAATAATTTGTTTCTATTAATTTTTAAACTAACTCTTTAAAAACTGAATTAATATATTTTTGACTATCTGTATTTCCACACAGTGCCCATCAACAACACAAACACCCAAATTAAGAATGTATGTATTCCTTTAAATTTACTGTTTTCTACAGTTATGTATTTTCTTAATTTCCTCAAAATTGAAGGAATATGTTTCTTGGGCGTTCATCTGGATGCTGGTTTTTCTTGGCGTCAGCATGTAGAGGCCCTTTGTTTTAAGCTTAACTCTGTATTGTTTTGCTTAAGGTGTCTTTCCAATTTCCTGAAAAGTAGTGCACTGAAAATGGTATATGATGGTTACTTTCCCTCTGTGATGTCATATGGCATAATGTCATGTCATCATCTTCTCTGTTACAAAGAGTATTCAAATTGCAAAACAGGGCTATTCGTGTAGTGTTTGGGTTGAGGGGCCTGGAGAGCTGTAGGCAAGTGTTTTCACCAAGAACGTATACTAACCCACCCCTCCATTTTTTATTTATTCCGTTTCAATTTACAATTTTAAACAAATTACCGATTTTCCTACCCACAATCATATATATCCCATCAGAAATAAAAATAGCTTAACAGTACCCCACCATAGTAATAATATGTTCCGCAAATCTATAGAGTATTTAGGACCTACAATTTATAATATATTGCCAGATTATTTAAAAGCCAGCACTTCACTTGCATCTTAAAAAACAATCTTACTTTATTGTAAAAAACTGTTTTTACTCGCTCTCTAAATTTTTGTGCCCCACCCAAAATTAGAAGTAAAAATATCAGTAGTTCTGTTTTTCAATATATTTCTTAATTTTGTAGTTTTACCAGATATAACAACAACTTTGACAAGAATATTTTTAGTATTTAGTTATTTATACATATTGACCATTCTCGATATATGTTAATGTCAATGAGAAATAAGTGATTTTGATTTGATTTGATTTTATTTGATACTTTGATGTAAAAACCTATCGAAACCAAGATCTGCAGTAAATCTGTGGGATGCGTACAAAGCCTAATCTGAAAATTATAAAAATGTAAAATAATTACTAATGGGAAATTATATATATCAAAGTGTGACATTATGGTACAAACCCATTGGGGTTGCGGAATACTTGGTCCTTAATTTCTACTCCCTGAAGAGAGCAGGTGAAAGAAAACAATGCAGTGAAGCTTTCCTTAGATTTTCAGTGCAACAAGGTCTCCGAAACTTCTTTAAAAGTTTTGCAGATAGCAATACTAATTTGTTTTAAATTGGTTAATGACGATGGAAGATTTGAAAGGATACGTGAACAGGCATTACCGCTTACTATTACATCTAAAAGTCGCCTATTTGTATTAAATTGCAAAGACGGTATAAATGGTGGGTTATAAATTATAACTTTAAATTTGAATACTTATTAGACTAAAAATACAGTGATATTGTGTTTGTCAAAGTTGATCAACACATGAATGCTCTCATAATTCAGTTATAATTTTATAAAATGTTTCTAAATGTAATATATAAAACAGGTTATTATTATTATGATTAATTGTTTTTATTCATAATAATGTGTGTTTGTGCGTTGAAGATCCTGAACTGATACCAAATACGGTTTTTAATGTAATGTAGTTTTTGTTTTATCTTATTGTACCAATAAATATAAAACGTGGATCATGCTTCTTAACTCCAAAGTATGCTGCTAAATATAATTAAAGTCTGTCTATATAGGTTTTTTTATCCACAACGTACAAATTCTCAGAATTACAAACTCTTAGACAATATGGGTCTTACCTAACATACAAAAAAAATACAAGATGAATTTCTTACTGAATGTTTGGTAATTAGAAAGTAGGTTAAATAGATAATTAGCCACTACATTTAAAACAAAAATACGTTCAGGATAAAATTATGGCGGGAGAGGAATAAACTCCTGTAGCATAGTTATAATAGATTTTCTGTAATTGCTTATTTTGAAGAAAACATGATAGAACAAAGTACAGCGTTACTTGAAGTAATTTGTATTATTCAATTTACAAATTCACGAATATCTGAGTGTGAAAGCCAAAAATGGATCGATAAACAACTTTAAATGTTAATATCTCCTGACTTTTCTAATTTCTGTGCTTGTCTGTCACCCTCTAAACTGTTAACGGGAGAAATTAATCTCAATCATGAGAACTTAGTTGTGGCTGTCGTTTGGTGAAAAATGGCTCTCCTTACTTCAATACGTCACTCCCTGTTACGTAAATACGGGTAAATACCAAGCAATTTGATTTAATTTGTCTAAGTCGAAGTAAAAATAAATAACCAGTTTGAATTAAAACTGTGTTACGCATGGTGATAAAATAGTTTATAATGCTCTGTTCAGTACTTATTTCTTAATTAACGGCTGGTGTTGTTACTGGCCCGAGATGACGTCACCGACTCACAGCCCCTTCTCCAACCCCTTCAAGATAAGAAGACGTGGCTCAATTATTCTCTCCGCAGACGGCGTACTGGACACACGCTGCTGCCCGCATTCACACCCCAAATACATGAACAGTTTTCACGTTTATACAGCTCTATTTTGTTTTTTATGTATTTCAAGTCAATATAGTTACTTTATTTACCCTCTCGGAGATGAAATCATTCCCGTTGTTGTCCCACCGCCTCTCCATCTACAAGACCTACACAAGACTTCTGGTGATCCTGGACTCCCCGCTGCCCTGGCCGAGGACCTCGACGACCCCGTTCTACGAGGACTCCTCCAAGGTACATCACCAGTCGTTTTTATTTCGGCTATACCGCGGTTACGTCTCTTCCTCAAAGACCGTACATTTGGTCCTTCGAGCCGGATCAGCTGGTCCTATAACGAACGCTTCAGTTTCCTGCAAAAACAGTCCACTAAGTTTTAACATTTAATTTGAGTTCAAATCAAAAACTCAACCGCCTCATGAAACAAACCTGATTAGCATTAAAAATAAAATTAGCATTTAAGCTAAGTTTCGTGAACTGAACTTTAGAGCCAGACAGACAGGTACAGAACTGCAGTTATGTTTATTGATTGCGCTGCTTATCGGCCGCTATCTGATTGTCGCTCAGCTGATCGAGTATTTCTGTCCGCCGACCCGACGCTCTTATCTATTTTGAGCAACTTATCTGTCAGCTGTTTCTATTTAAAACTAATAATTTTTCTATCACTGAGGGAATCATTCTTATTTTCTTAGTCACTCACTATCTAATATTATTTCTGTGTCACTGTTTTTGTTGAAGAATACTTGTTTTATTTTTTGTCAAGGTCTACTAAATTAGTTTGTAAGCAGGTTAATTTAGTAAATAAGGATTCTGTCTTCTGTAGGGTGTATTTCATATTTTTGTATTTAATTAGTGTTTGAAAATATGGCTACTAAAAAACTGGAACAATGTGTGAAAAAGAGAAGAAAGGTATTTTCAAAAGTTACAGCTGTGTTTTAATTTAATCAAGGAACTTCCAGGTGAAACTAATGATTTTTGTCGCTAGGTATTCAAATTTAAAGTCTTTGTACTCAGACTTTGAAGCCCTTTCAGAACAGATGATAATCTTAATCTGGAATTAGATGACCCCAAGGACACTGTAGATACTAGTTCCGCCTTCAAGCAGTTTGATACCATGTACTATAAATGTAAAGCCACCTATGATGTTATTGTAGCTACTATGACTAAAACTGTCGATGTAGATCTCTCACAAGCCTCACTTCTAAAAACCTAAGCTTCCGCAAATAGATATAAGTAATTTTGGTGGACAGTTTAGATCAGTTTAATTCCTTCAGATCTCTGTATGATAATTTAATCCACAATACCTCCATGGCCCCTATTGAAAAGTTTAGTTATTTAAAAAGCTTACTGAAGGCCCTGCTCTGTGCATTGTTGAAGCCATACCCTTTGATCCAGCTAACTACACTCTAGCCTATGACACTCTAGTGGAACGCTACACTAATCCACGCCTCCTAGCTAGTTTTTATCTTAATAAAATACTTGAGTCAACAACCTGTAAAGACCCCTAGTCTAAGTAGCCTAAGACAGATCGCTAAATGTTTCACATAAAATGTTCAAGCATTGAAAAGTCTAAATATCAGTGACTTGTCTGGTTTTATTGCTCTTGCAACTAGCTTTACACCTCTTAGACAATAATACTAGAAAAGCGTTTTGAACTAGAAGTGAAATCCAAACAGTTTCCTATATTGGAAGACCTTATGGAGTTTCTTCGCGCTCAGTGTACCGTCTATGAACTCACCAAAGAAACACACAAAGCTAGTGTAGTTACGTCAAGACCACTCGCACCCCTTCCCCGCAAGGCGTTGTTTCTCAGCTCAACACGGTGCTTCACATTCAGAGAAGACTAACTCGTCGCCTTGTCGCCCTGCCTCTCAGTGTCCTATGTGTAAAAATAACCATCAACTTTACCGCTGTGACCAGTTTATTGCTTTGCCCTTACATGAACTTCATAATTCTGTGCGCTCATTTAAAACGATGTTTTTCATGTCTTGGGTCACACCATGTGTCTGCGTGTACTTCAAATGCGAGTTGTAGATTTTGTAAAAGTAAGAAACATCACTCTCTACTCCATGACAAGCGGGTCTCCACTCCGCCGCCCGTTCCACTCAGACGCACCTCACTCTCACATCTCTACACCTGCGTCACCCCCCTCAGTAGTCGGCGCTTCCGCCGCCGCGCCTACACCTCAGACAACCGCACCCGTTCAAACACTGTCCTGTCAGTCTCAGCGAACTAACACAAGAAATGTTGCTTTGTTAGGCACCGTTCAAGTACTCATTCAAGACGATTTAGGTCATTGGCAAACGTGCAGAGCTGTCATTGACGGAGGTAGTCAAATCAACTTTGTCACTCAATCATTAGCTCAGACTTTACGACTACCTATCAAAAAGTGTAATGTTAACATTTCAGGCATTGGTCATCAATGTGGCATAAACACAAAAGGCCTCGTTACTTGCAACATAGCCTCTCGCTACAACAGCGACGTCCCAACTACAGTTGGATGCAGTTATCATTTCTAAGATAGCATCTAATCTTCCTACAGCCCCGCTTTCAGAATCTCTAAGGCAGAGATTCAATTCTTTGAATCTAGCAGACCCTGACTTTAATCATCCTGCTAAAGTTGACATTCTCTTTGGAGCTAAAAGCTTTCACAGACATGCCTTACCAATGAACTTTCCATCATCATAAGGGCAGCCTACCGCGCTGCACACAATATTTGGTTGGGTTTCTCATGGGTGATGTCCCCATGGAATCACCTTCTCACCAACGAAACTCTCTCTTTGTTTCATCGTCTCTAAGCACCTGATCGACTCCTTGAACAATTCTGGGAAATGGAAGAAATCAATTTTCCAAAACCCCTCAGTCCCGCTGATCAGTTCTGTGAAGATCATTATCAATCAACCCATCTCTAGAGACGAAAACCGGACGATATGTAGCCTCATTACCCTTCGAAAATGGCGTCCCCTCTGACCTAGGCTCCACACGAGAAATAGCTCTTCGCAAGTATCTCCAACAGGAAAGACGGCTTGAAAAGAAAGCCGGGAAATCTCGCTTATTATTCAGACAATTTACAAAACTATGTTGACCCTAGGGTCACATGTGTCCTCGCCCCTCAGCCCTCTCCATATGTCCTCACACATCACGGTGTTGTAAAAGAATCATCTTCATCTTCACCTCTTCGAGTTGTCTTTAACGCCTCTGAAGTAAGTGACACGAATCAGTCTCTTAAATAAATTGCTGTGAACTGACCCAAGCTCCAAGCCGACATCGGAACTGTTATCTCTATGTTTCGATTGCACCCCATCGCTCTGACATGCGATATAAAACAAATGTATCGAGCCATAAAAGTTGCTCCTTCTGACCGCAAATACCAACATTTGTTTTTGGCGTTTCTGACCCTTCTGGCCCTGTCCAAGAATGGGAACTTCAACGATTAACTTTTGGTCTCTCATCAAGCCCTTTCATCGCCCTTCGAACTTTTGAAGCAACTAGTTCTCGACGAAGGTCCTAAACTACCCCAATGCTGCAGAAGTGCTAAACTCGTTCCTGCTACATCGTTGACATCGTCTGTGGTGCCTCTTCGGAACACGCAGCCCTTCAATTTTTTGATGAATTCAATCAACTCTGCGTATCTGGTGGTTTCGAACTTCACAAATGGTCTAGTTCAAGTGTTTCCGTTCTCAAAACCATCCCTTCTGACCACAGAGAAAGACCACATCCCCTTGATCCATTCACTCCATCAAAGTACTAGGACTTGAATGGGACCCTTCCACGGATTGTTTTCACTACGCTATTGCCGCTGTAAATAAAACTCCCGACCAAACGAAATGTCTTATCTCAAGTTGCCCGAGTGTATGATGTCAACGGTTTCATCAGTCCAGTTATTTTTACACTAAAACACTTGCTTCAGCAAATATGGGTTGGAAAACTAGACTGGGACGATCCACTCCCAAAACATCTACACATTGTTTTGGGATAAATTTGTCAAAGAACTTCCACTTATGTCACAAATAAATATCCCTCGCTATATCCTCAGTACGTACATATCCGTCCAACTCATAGGTTTTTCAGACTCTTCTCAGAAAGGCATGTGCTCGGTATTGTATCTAAGGGTCGATTGCGAAAACAAAAACTACCGAGATGTAGCCTATTGCATTTATAAAACCAAAGTTGCTCCACTCAAACCACTAAACGATACCCCGCTTGGTAATTATTGCGCAGCGTTGCTCCCTCTCCCAACTGGTCAAAGCTAACCAGAAGCTTATCATCAAACTACAGATATCAGATATCTTTTTATTCACAGACTCAATGAATGTTCTTGGTTGGATAATAACACCTCCGCACCTTCTAGAAACTTTTCGTATTAAACCGTGTTTGTAAAGTAACGGAAAACACGTCTATTGATGTTTGGCGTCACATTTCAGGAGACAACAATCCCGCAGATTGTGGCACTAGAGGTCTGATGCCCTCTGGCTTACTTGATCACCCGCTTTGGTGGCATGGCCCCTCTTTTCTACTAAATGAAATTTCCTCTTGGCCTGTATCACCTGGAAAAAGCTCCTCTGAAGTAATTGAGATCAAGAAGACACCATTTAGCAATACACTAACAACTAACGTTATACCACCAAACGATCTGTACCAGTGGATAAATCGATTTTCTTCACTCACTAAACTACAAAATGCAATGAGTTATGTACTAAGATTCATTCATAACATCCGATCCAGACAGTCTGCTAAACGTTTTAGTCCTTTATCTGTAAATGAACGAACCGAAGCCCTTGCTCAATGTGTAAAACTCGTTCAAAAGTAACACTATTCTCCAGAAATAAAAGCAGTCAATCAAGGAAAGCCATGTTCTCCTTCGCTAAGAAAACTCACACCATTTTTATCATCTGATACCCTCTTGGTGGGGGGTTAGACTGAAGTTTTCTCCCTTGCCTGAGTCTTCGAAGCACCCTGTTTTGATTCCTTCTCAAAGTCACTTCGCAACTCTATTGTGTGATCACTATCACCTGTACTCTCTTCATGGTGGTCCCAAAAATAGTTCAATCTCTTATTCAACGCCGCTACTGGATTCCTGGTGCAAGAAATCTCATCCGAAAACGCATTTTTCGATGTCTCACTTGCTTTAGAATGAAAGCAAAACCCATATAACTCCCTAATGGCAGACATTTGCCCCCCTCCGTCGCTTACAAGCATAACGTCAATATGCTTCAAACCTTCTCCAACGTTTGGTGATTGGATTTTGTCTGGTCTGGACCCTTTCTTGTTAACCCCCTGGAGTGGTCCACGCAACGCCCTATGTCGCACAACCCTGAAAATCCGGTCGCACTGTGGGTCCTAGGTGACCCCGACTAAAATTTAAAAAACCTTGTTTATAATCTGAATAGCCTCTATTACACTTATTTAATTAAATAATATATATTAATATATATATATATATATATGTTAATTTTGGAGCTAGGTAATAGAATTTAACATGTTTCGGAAACATTTTTTATTTATTTACATGTTGTTTTAAAATTATGAAATGTATGTCACAAATCTTAGCAGTTTGTGTTGACAAATTTTCTAATGTCTGTATAAAAATCTAGTTACAAAATATTTAAATTTTAATGATTGTTTTTATTGGTTTAAGATACAAAATACCTAAATAAAATCTTAAAACACATACATTATTTCGAAATATTTTTAGTAAATTCTCCTGTCAAATTTAATAAAATAAAAACATAAATACCTAAGTAGAAGACACACCCACAAACTATTAAGTAAAACCTATTAAAACCCCCCCCCAACACATACTATGAAGTAATTTCCCCCCCGAAAACCTTACCACATATTGCAAATTTAATTAATTTTATACCACGTAAACTACATCTTAAACACCCCAAATAATCAAACCACTTTATCACTATTCCCATTTAAAATATTATCTTGAGAAAACTATGTTTAGAACCTGTTAAAGCCGTACAAGTCGGGGAACGGAAGCACTTTCTATCATTGGAGACCTGAAAATAAATTACATTTTTCAATAAAAACTTACAATGTTTAAAGAGCTTTTTTCTATCATTTGGAAACATTGATATTTATAAATAAAATATTATATTACCTGAGTAAATAATATGAACAGGATAATCCTGCCCTAGGTAATGTCCTCTATAACAGCAAGAGGAATTTTCATCATCCGATGACCAGGTCCCCAATCATTTTTCCGAATCTTCGTGAGCTCTGCTCTGTATCATGAAATTCTCTACATGCAGGCATCGGTCCTCTCTTTCCATTCTATTTCATCTACGTCAACTTCCAACATTAGTTTCAGGTCCAGTTTTTCAACATTCGGAAGTTCAACCATCTTCTTGCAGGGCCTGGAGAATTCTGTTTTCAATCCAACACTACCGACCGCTCTAGCCGCTCTAAAGGGAAGCACTTGTACTTGGAGCCTTCCAGCGAATTATTCCACTTAGTTTTTGAACAATAAACAATAAGAATAAAAACATTAGTATGGGCTATAAAATGTTAAATAAAAACAACCGAATAAAACGCTAAAAAACACACTATGTTCAAAAAATAATTATTGATTGTAATACACTTTTGACAATGAAAAACGGGTCCGCACGCTGCGGGTGTCCACGGTGGACCCACACGTGTCAATTCCCGGACACCACGCATCTCGCTTAAACTGAACACAAACTGTCCTGAGTATTATAGTGGCGTGGGGAGGGGGACAGGCAGGTATGCGAAAAGGGCCGGAAAAATTAATTTATAGTTTTGTATAGTCAGGACAGATAATTGACAAAAAGCAGACACGGGTCACGTCGCGGGTCCACTATGGGACTCACAAAGCGACCACTGCCGGGTTTAAAGAGAAGTACTAGAAAGAAACGCAAAAATTGTCCTAAATTGCTGACATTGCTCTTTTTGTATGCATGACAGTCCAAGGCTTGTTCATCTAGAACTAGTCCAACTCTTACTCAATACTGAATCATGACTAGCCGCAATCGACCGTTTTTTATTGCTAGAAGAGGTTTATGCCGCAACATATATTCTGTATCAAGGCCGCAAACTTCATTGGTGCTGCTCGTCAGCTTCAAGAAGTTTATTCTCTACTCAAGAACTCCACGCCACTGATCCTCAGACCAAGAACGAAAAATCCATTGGAACTTCAATCCACCCTGTGCTCCGAATCTTGTTGGTGGTCTCTTCTGGGAAGCTGCAGTGGAAGTGAAGTCTACCAAGCATCATCTGAGGAGAATAATACCAAAACCACCCACTTCACTTCAGAAAGAAGTTCTCGACACATTCGTTATAGCCGCATTGAAGCTGTTCTGAACTCCAGGTCTGTCTTTGCGCACCTTCCATCCATCACCTTGACGACGACCTTTCAACTACTTGACCTCCAGGCCATTTCCTCACTGGAGATTCTTCTGCTGTCAACTCCAGAAGAGGAAATCGACTTTCCGAGCCACTCCAATCTTCTATCTCGTTTGGCACACAAGCGTCTCGCGCCACTGCAACACTTCTGGAAGAGCTGGAAGAAAGACTACCCTCCACTCTCAAATCCAACGCCCAAAATGGACTGAAAAAACTACAGAATGTGTAAAGGAAAATGACCTAGTAAATAATGTACACTAGCAAACCTCTAGACTTGGCCCCTAGGTAGGATTATCAAAATGTACCTAGCTCTGACAACATTGTTATCGTGGTGGTCCACAGTATGAAAACCCGGTCAGGTTATTTGTAAACCCGTCCAGTAAATAAGTTGGTTGTTTTACCTAATGATTTAGTCATAATCTCCTAAGTGTACATATAACGTCCATTTTCTATTCATATTTAGCTCTATAATTAATAAAAAATTGACTCATGTATGTTTCATGAACGAATGGTAAAAATTTCTTCAATCATAAAACTATTTCTTTTTCTTTTACTTGGGTCAAAAAATGTCCTTTTTTGGGTGGGGGGAAAGTTTCAGTACTTATTTCATTAAATTTAACGGCTGGTGTTGTTAACAGGCCCGAGGATGACGTCACCCGACTCGCAGCCCCTTCTCCAACCCCTTCAAGATAAGAAGACGCGGCTCAATTATTTCTCACTCCGCAGGCGGCCGTACAGGACACAGACGCTGCTGGCCCGCATTCCACCCCAATCATTAACAGTTTTCACGTTTATACAGCTCCTAAATTTGTTTTTTATGTATTTCAAGTCAATATAGTTTACTTTATTTACCCTCTCGGAGTGATCCATTCCCATGTTTGTCCACCGCTCTCCATCTACAAGACTCTACACAAACTTCTGGTGATCCTGGACTCCCCGCTGCCCTGGCCGAGGACCTCGACGACCCCGTTCCTACGAGACTCCCCCCCAAAGGTACATCACCAGTCGTTTTTATTTCTGGCTATACCGCGGTTACGGCTCTTCCTCCAAAGACCGTACATGCTCAATAAACAATTTATAAGCTTACACAAATGCACGTTATAGTATGATATCGAAAAAACTTATCCTATTCTATTACTATTAGTATATTTATTTGCAATATTTTCATCATTGTCCTCTTGGCAAATCGAGCGATAATCAACAAACCCTGTACCCTTCCTTTGAACCTCATAAGCCCAGATTTCCTCCCTCCCTATTATCCTTAGATTAATCTTCTTCAAAACATGCTAGTGTATCCTTTCAAACGACCTGTTTTTAGCTCTCCTCCTCAAACAGTTTTAATCCTCACCATTTACTAAAATCGCAGAGTACTCCCATAATATTCAAATAATTCAAGATACAAATGTTAACTTTATCTACATTAAAAATTTTTACTTTAAAGCAGGGAAACTGAAATCGGAGAAAATAAAAATTTTAACAACTCCAGGAATCTATAGACTGAAGAGGTCCAAAAATAAAGTCGCCGAGGAAATGCTCAAGACATAATCTTTGCATCATTTGAACATCAGGACACCTCTAATACAAATTCAAATGCAGTTTATATGGAAGAGTTGGTTGTCATTGTCCCTATCAGGTGCTCATTTTGTGATTGTGACTGTTCTGATGTTATACGCCCCACTAAGCGGAACCTGCAACGAATCTGAACTCGAAATTCACATC